>NW_023366777.1:0-91958 GCF_902167145.1 Zea mays | reverse complement strand
CCATGGCGCGGAGTACCATTACATTACCGGCACTTTTCTTTGAATCACTTCTTTGATCATTAAGATCCTGTTCCCCGAGCAACCCGATCCGATATTCCTTAACTGCTATCTTTCCTTGCTTTTAAATAAACAACTACTTCATTTCAATTCATTTGCAAGACCAGGCTTGCTCTCCGAGGTGGCATCCCCTCCTAAGCGAAATACTAGAGTAGAGGGCTTCCCGTCTTTACTTGCTTCTGGTTGATGACAGCTACATCCTTAGCTGGTTTGACAACCCTTGCTAGCTTCTTACTTTCTTACTTCCTCGCTCGCGCTTGGGGTTCCCCCTAATCCGAGTGTTCTTCCAAAACAGCTATCCACCGACTAATACTTACCTGCCTCCTTACCCGCTTTCCAAAAACCCTATCTGTCATTGCATTGCCGTGGTTTCGCACCTCCTACGCCAATACTTGCTTAAATAAATTCTCTAGGGAAGTAGGGCTTCAAGGAAGTAGACAACCACTTATCGTTATCGGGGAGGATGGATGGTTGTCCCTTCTTCTCAATAGAATCCGATAGACAAGAATCGAAAGCAGCTGATTTATTCCTCAAGTAAGTCAGTTGATGATTCAATTCCTTCAAGGCAAGAGTGGGGCATCTAGATCGATTCGTTTTCCGGTTGTTATACCGCGAATAGAAAGAATTCTGATTATCTGTTGAGGCAAGCTATTCATCATTAACAGGAAAGATCCCAAAGCTGTTATTGCTAACATGGGATAGCCTGACTCTACGCTACAATCTCTATTTTCTTATGATATTGAATCTGGCTTCTATTATTCAATCTCTAGTTACCGTGGGAAAAGAAAGAGACAAGAGCTCTTAGTCCGACAAGACAAGAGAGGATATGCCTCCAAAAGCTTCTTCAATAGCAGTGGATTGAATTCATCTGCACACTGATAATTCACCAAAAACAAGAGGAAAGAGAGCAGTGGATGATTTAACACTAAGCCAATCTTGAACAGCAGAGGGTTCATCTCTATCTTTAGACTTGGGATGGGAAAAACTTCAGTTGTTGGTTGGATTACTGGCTGAAACAATAGACCTGTTGGTTAGAAAAGCCATTATTTCACAACTGTTAAGGATTACTTCAGGAGGACCTATTAATAGTGCTTTGATCCCTGCTTAGTGTTTTCAAAAGATAGTTGGAAAGGTAGGTCTATTTCTTCTTTATCTTTGTAGATCAACCTAGCTTTGTACATGCTATTGCTTCTACAATTCACAAGAGTCATTTCTCCCCAAAAATAAATAAGGTTCACTCCAGGTTCTTAATAGGCAGTAGGCCCCTAAGTCAAAACTACCATAACTTCTTTCTTACAATCCGATTACTATTTGATCGAGAGATAGGCACATTTCTCCATGATATAAACTATCCAATCCACCTCTTCTATTATGAAATATAAACCAGACATCGTCGGCGTAAGAACAAGACGGATACTTCTCCTCCACCCTTGGAACGAGTAGTAGCTTCTAGTTTCGCAGGAATGACTAGAACGCTCAGATATGGAATTCTTTTAGGCTAGCTCCGGGCTTGCTGTTACAAGCGATTCGAATAGTTTTCCTGTGCTAGTTGTGTTGTACAGTACTATACTACAACTACATTTCTTTCCTATTGCTTACCCGGTCTTATAGCTCTACTTTTGAAACCGAACGAGTATTGCTAGTTGTTACAAACAAACCCACCAAGCTATCTCATCCTCCTCCCCCGGGTTTCCTTCCCGCGACCTGTGCTAGTAGTATGTCTCCGTTGCTATTTACTTTCTCGAATAGACTAGTTGGACAGCTATCTACGCATTTACCAGTGCTACTTTAACGAATCGGGTAGTTGGACAGCAGGAACTCTTTTTTCTTACTACTCGTCCAGTACTAGCATCCTTTGCCTTCTCTATCATTCCAGAGCTTCTCAGCAGACAATCTCAGCCCCCTAGTTTAAGTCTACGTCCTCAGGGGCGCCCTTTACTTGGTTGAGATCTAACCACCTTATGATAGCACCCCAATATTGACGATCATAGATCCAGGCGGGCCCCCCTACCCAGAGACATTATAGCTCATCGGTCTATCAAGATAATAAAATTCATTAATGAAATTCCTGAGGAGAAAAGCTTTGTCTGGGCTCAAATTCCAATACCATTGATCGAGGATAGGGTTTTGAAGGAGGAGATGCAAGAGGGGTCACCATTGTTTACTTTTCATGCCTACTTGCCGGCGGAAGCGAGTTACGGCTTTGCTTCTTTCGTGATTCACTTGGAATTCACTTTCTTTCTTTGCATTCAATTCTAACTTTGGGATTCCAGAACATTCAAGAAAGAAGGTCAAAGGACTCAGGCTTTAATGCCAAAGTACTGGGCAGAGCGTACTTACCTACTTAGACAAGAGGGATACTTATAGATCTCTATGAGCGTAAGGCAAAGTGGGCAAGACTACTTCCACAACTACATTTTCGCCATTTTTGTTATAGCCCTTGCGGCTGCTGAAGCAGCTATTGGACTATCCATTCTTTCTTCCATCCATCGTAACAGGAAATCAACTCGTATCAATCAATCCAATTTTTGGAATAATTAGACATAGAATCCCCTAAACAAAGGGGCATATATAATAATAAGAAACATTAAGATGAATAGAAATCAAATCTTATTTTCTTATTAGTGTTTAATAATATCCTTTTTTTTAGTAGGTTATTTCAGAGTATTGTTTTTTACTTATTGAATATTGCATTTTTGCAATTCATTGATATTGCAATAATTTATATTGAAAAGATGATAGCTAATTTATTGGCTAATTCGAATTAGTATGTAGAATTCGTATAATTATAACTGTTGAAGCCTTAAATTCAAGTCTCTTGGCTTTCTAAGATCAGAGGAGGAAAAGAATGAAGGTGTGGGCGGGAAGGAGGAGGCAAGGCCCCCTCAATGTGTATTCGACTACTCATTACGGAACCACCGATTGATCCGATTAGACTTCCCGCGGGGTAGCACGGGGAACTTGCTGAATCAACTCCTTGGAATCGGAGGCCTGACTGAGGGTCAATCCTATGGTAACCTCAACCTAGGAATGCCTGTTTCACTTCCTTGACAGAGCCAACTGAGATGCTCTGTCTCGATGTTGACCTAACATGGATTGATTAGAAATTCTGAAGGGTCTCATCCTGATCTCGCAAAGGATCAGCAATAGCTGTGTGTACTCGAGGACTCTTAGGGAAAGAAAAGCACTTTTCTCTCTCAGCAGTTAGACCGGCTATGGGCGGGTTGGTTATATACTGCGCCTTCCTTCTTTCGAACCTTTTGGTATGTATTGCCCCAGAATAGAATAGATCAGATCCACCGGACCAGAAACTCAATTCCGCACTGCTGCTGAGTCGTCGGGCTTATCCACCTCAGGGATTCGTGGAATTTCCGTTTTTGAATTGCGTTGGGGGAAATCTACCAAAGCTAGGCAGATAGATAGACTCCTTTCCCGCTGCTAAGGGAGAGCAAGAAACTAAATCACATGACCAGCGCCCTTTTTTTTGCGGGTACTAAGAGTCCTCTCACTACCAACCAGCAGACATCATCATCTGGCTGGGTCTTGCCGGTATCAACAACGAGAAAGAAGAACCAAATGGAAACAGCAACTAACTATGGCTCTTGGCCCAGACAACGTCCTAGGCGTAGGGGAGATCAAAACAAGAAGTCACGCCTAGACGACGACGCCCGTCCTGGGCTGCAGTAAGTAGATCGAGAGGTCGTTCCGCCCCTTGTCCCCGAAGATGGGTAATATGTTCTCATACAATGTTGCTCCAACTTTTTTCTAGAGGGCCTAGCTGGCGAGCGATCCCAGTCCGCGGCAGAGAACAAGACAGCAAGCGAGCGTACCTTTGTTCGCTTCTTTTCCACCAAGCACAGAAGTTTAAGGAGAACTGTAGGTCGGTGGCTACCTAAGGAAACTCCGATTCGATCCGCCCCCCGGCTGGGAGGCATCTACCTCATCCCGATCACAAGGAGAGGTTCACCATGATGGGGGGGTCAGGTACTTGAATTCTTTTCGTTCCGGAAAGAATTCAATGCATAGGGGACCATCCTTTTTTTTGCGGCATGCTCTCTGATTTACGGATTCGCAGGGGGCCGAGGGCCAACCTTAGTTGACTGACAATGACAAAGGCTTGCGAAACAAAGTAGCGCCTTTGAAATGGAATCTTAATTAAGTAGTCGTCTATCAGTGGTGCGAAGCAGCTTTGCCCCGGGGAGCGAAAGGTTATACCTTTGTAAGCGAACAGCGGTTCTTCTATGTAGGGTATTCCTCCTTTACTCTCTTAATTAACGTCGAGCTAAGTGACTTTGTGTAGCGTAGTAGAATGAAGGCTACGTACGCACCGACACTCTCTTATCCCTAAGCCTCTTCTCTAACTCGCTCGCCTACAAAAAATAGTAGGCGAGGCACTCAGCCGCTGACTTTGACTGTACTGTAGTGTAGTGTAGTATACTTTCGTCGCCTTTTCTTTTAGAACCCTTTCTCATGTTCTTTCATTCATCAAGTAGGCGAACCGTCAGGTCCTTAGTAGCGTTGACAAAGAAGAAGAGCCAAAAAGAAAGCTAGAATTTCCATTCCAATAGTGAGACCAGCTTGACAAGCTACCTTTCGGGTGCGAAGATCATTTTTTATGACTTCCACTTCTCGATCCCGGCCCGGAAAAGTGACCGACCCAATGAAAGAAAGGGTTTATGAGCCCTAGCCCTGTAAGCCCACACCTGTGTAGAGTAGATCGTTCAACACCTGCGGCACAAACCCATTTTTGACCAATTGGTCCGTATATCATAGGCGACCGAACGGCCGCCCCCCGTCTTACTAGACCAACCTGCTATAATTATTCCATAAACACCTAGCGAAGATATGGCAAACAAATAAAGTAGCCCTATGTTCGGATCTGACAATACCATACCATAATCAAAAGGTACAACGGCCCAAGCGACCAGACTTAACATAAATGTAGCCACTGGAGCCATTCTAAAAAGGGAGAAATTAGCACTACTTGGTGAAATAGGTTCTTTTAGAATCAATTTAAAACCATCTGCTAGAGGTTGTAACAATCCGAACGATCCCACTACATCAGGACCCTTTCGACGTTGCACAAAAGCCATTACTTTACGTTCAGCTAGCACTAAAAAGGCTACTCCTAGTAGAAGTGGTAGAATTAAACAAAGTATTTCCGCTGGAACAGCTATGTACGTTTTCGATTTTCTATTCACTCATGATCGGGCCTGACCTGGTCGACCCGATCAAACTATTGAACTTATGATCTGGCCTGGTTGACCCAATCATGATATTGAAGGATGGGACCTTTTCTCGATAAACTCCGGATCCCGAGAAGTTTTGAAGATGGTGCTCCTGTTACGTTACTTCGAATGGAATCCTCACTTGACTAAGCATAAGCGAAAAACGTGGCTGAGAGTAAGCAATCCCCTTTCCTAGTGGTTGAGTCATGATCAGAAATATTGCGAAAGAAAGTGAAATGTCCTATCGTCGTCCCAATTTGGGTAATCCACGATGTCTTCATTTTATGTACCCATCTTTACTCGTTTTCGGTGTATCGATAGTTCGTTGTACTACACTTTGAACTAACCTAGAGTAGAGGCCGTGCTTAGGAAAAAATCGATATCAGTGAAGTAATCCCGGAACTCTAGAAATCGTGAAGAATTTCTTCCATTTTGTTCAATATCGCGAATATAGCGGAAAAGGGCCCCCTCTAGAACATTCCTTTGAATGGAATTGTTCATTGGGTTCGACTTGTTGTTCGAAAAAATCGAAAGCAGTCTCTCGTATGTTATTGTAAGGTGATTCATTCATAATATTTATTATGTGCGGTTTCAAGATGCTAAAAAAGTATATTTTGTAATCGGCTTTTGAGCTCCATTATGTGTACTTCATCAATTTAGGAATTATGGACTTGGCGGTAGTGGTCAATACTAACTGCACCGTCTAAATGCTCCCTGACCAAGTTAGCGTACTCGCCAGGGTTGAGTTGAGGGCCCGTGCGCTAATTGGGCTTCGAGGTTGGCTTGGCTATACGCGAAAAAAGCTCGCTTTCTACTGATCTGCGGCCTGTTCTGTCCTAAACAGTTCCTGAATGTTATTTGTTTCATAGGAAGATTCCAAAAGCACATTGATGCCGAAAGAATCTTCGGAACCGGTGGAGAGGCTATTCTGATTGAAGGCTAGACAAATAACATGACTGAGGTATGTAAATCAAACCAGTGAAATAGCTTTATAATATTAGATAGATATAGAATATCAAAAGCAAAAGCCTGATAATGGGTTTCAAACACGAAAGAAGAAAAGAAAAAAAGAAAATTATAGCTTTCTTTTTTTTGGTGCGTGCTTTTCGCCTGCCTTCCCGACCACGGATAGGCTACGGGGCTTTGCACTTCGGCCCCTGTGAATACCACATCAAGGTGACAGGATTCGAACCTATGGCCCTCTGTACCCAAAACAGATGCGCTGACCAGACTGCGCTACACCTCGTCTCCCCCCCGGAACATATGGTATGGATCTACCCGATCGAAAAAGACTCGAACCGCAGTCGCCCACCCCGCGGCACAGGGAGGCGAGAACCACCGCTTTTAGGAAATAAGCCTACAATTTTATTTGATTCTCGTCTCGTTTCACTTGCATTTTCTTTCGGAATGACTTGATCGTTCTGAGAGTGGAATCGAACCACTCACTCCGGAAGGATTTAGAGTCCAAAGGGCCCAGCGAAAGAAGTCCCACGCCAGCAGCCTGCCAGAACCATTAATACAGGGTTTGATCCACTGAACACCCACACAATCTCGATTTGACAGATCATCGCCATCTCTTTGGACATGCATGTGTTAAGCAAATGGACTGAACTGAATGAAGAGTGATGTCACATCGCATTTTCGATCTTAGGCGAACGATGGGTTACCGGGTCTACGACCTCGCAAGGCACTACTGTAGACCTCTTTGGGCCAGACGCTTTCTCAATCAAAAATGGAAAGAAGGAGTGAGTCTATCACCTACGTCATTTCTCAAGCAAAAATGGAAGCATTAAGTCATCGTTCCGTCATACAACATCTAAGGTCATCCCTTACGACTTCCCTACATCACCCTTCTAAGCTCCTTTGCCCTATGACAAAAGTCTACTTTGAATGAATGATCATTTTACGGTTCGATTCCGGCTCGTGACATGAAGAAGAAGTCCCAAACAGGGATCAGATGAGTTTGCACAGCGTTACTTTTTGTTCTTCGTTGACGGAAAATCAAACGGTTCCCGGTCTTTTCAGAAGACTATGCTTACTTTCTTTTCTCTTACCGGTCTTTTCAATCAAGGAAATGTATTCCGTTCCTCGAATCGGGACTTTCTTTGTCGAGGATCTCTGGTACTCCATCGAGTTTCCGTTTCTTCTTCTAATGGCTGTGTCCGTCTAAGGTGGCTGGCTATTTGAGCGATTTAAGTATCGCGGTTGTCTTGAGCTCTGGATTGATGGACGGGGCTGGGTTCAATTTCAACTCGGAGATAGCCGGGTCTATAGCTATAGTAAGAGCCGCTTTGTGAACAGCATCGGATAACATAGCAAGGGTAGCCGCAATAGAGCAATTATGCCTTAAGCCCAAAACTCTTCCTTTCGGGGAAGGAAGAAAAGACTTTTCTTATTCCAAGCCAGCTACGGGACAAGTGAAACGGGCAGTTAGTTCAGTGAGGACAGCAGTTCCAGCAAAGACAGTGGAATGGTAAAGCTGTTCATTCTCAACGGGAAAGGATTTCTCTATTGCAACGGGGCTAGTTTCAACAAGGTGAGCAAAGCTAGATACTTAGGCTTGTCCAGTTGTTCCACCAACCCCTGCTCCCGACCCAGGTACATTCTTCTTGGCAGCTCAAGACCTTTCTTGTTCCTTGCTCCCGTGGATCGATACTAGTTACTTACCTTTAATCTTAGCTTAGTGTCTTTTACCTAACCTACTCGCTCGCCGAGCTTTTTTTATCTTGGTTATTGGCTTTTTTACTCAAGTTAGAGCTTTTCTTTCCTGGCTTTTTCACTCGAGTTGTTCGCTTGGCTTTAGCTCATTTTTTTGTCCATTTCTTCTCTTTACAGATCCCCTCGAAGTATCCAGAAGAATGGCAATGCAAAATAATAGCAATAGTCGTCTCGTAGGTGCTGGTGAAAGAATAGCTTATGGGGCTGGAGTCAAAGGAGCTTTCATAGACATAGAAATCATAATAGAAAGAGCAGGCCTGCGAGCAGCGAGTGCCCTTTGTAAGTTGCGAGCCTGCCTGTCAAACCATAGGCGCCTTACCGCCCCCCCTTTCTTTTTTGAATTAGAAAGAAGGGGATGAAAGACAAAGAAAGAGATCAGGTTATTTATGATCGGAGAAAAGGAAGGGGCGTGGTTGATGTGTCACTGGGAACCCGTAGGAAGGGGAGACGACCGGCCTCATTCACATCTGAAATCGCCAACATGAACACAAACGAAATCGTCGAATTTCGTATAGAAAGAAAAGGAACCACTTCTATTCTCTTCTCTTTTCTTAGGTATATGAAGAATTGCTTTTTGGTCCCTTTCGTCCAGTGGTTAGGACATCGTCTTTTCATGTCGAAGACACGGGTTCGATTCCCGTAAGGGATATTACTTCATCCTGGCCTTCAAATCGTTGGTGCTGATTATCATATAATCTCCTTGCTTTGGAGTGAAGAAAAGAAGTTCGATCAGTTCATTCAATTAGGAAGCGTCAGACTAGGCCTTTCTTTCAACGAATGTCTCATTCTAATCTACCTACCCGGATCCCTTTGCTACTAAGCGAGCCAACTATCTATCGACAGACCCATCAGCTTTGCACTTAACTAACCCATTTATTTCCAACAGTTTGACGCCCCATTCCTCGTTTTCCCACTTGTACTTCTATGCCTTGCCCCATAGAGAGGAGTCTTCTTTCTTCGGAAAAACGGCTGAATTCGATTAAGTATTCCCATAGAGAAAAAAGCCCACTAATAACTGGAGCTGGAGGTAGTAGCCCTTCCTCTTTGGTCTAGTTGACCGCAGCACCCATTGCCGAAAGCAGCTCATACGGGGGTATTTCCTTGGCCAACGCTTCTAGTAGGAGGCATATTCCTTTCTCCCGAGGGTGAGGTTTCTCACTTTTGCCTATGGCTGGCATAACCAAATCTAGAGCGGAGTGAGCCAATCCATTTGTAACCGTTTCAAAGTCTTCTGCGGCATCTTCTGGATCAGAATCTCCTGCTCAACCGAGAATGAATTCATTTTCATTGTATTATGTGGCAGTCCCACTACTTTCAACCATGGAAGCGAATCGATGATCCTGTCCAGAGTATCTTTATGAAGAATATCCTAGCCTAGTCATAGCTTTCTTTGTAAATGATCTCTCCTCTGCATCGCTGGAAAAGTTCTCAACCGGATTATCGGAGAACAACCGCACTCAACCAAGAACTTCCCCTTCCCCCATTTCCCTGTCTTCGCTATTTTGCTTTTCTACTGCTTGCTCCCCGAGCTCCCTATCCGAGTAAGTCCTACCTTCCTGGTTGGCAAGTAGTAAACCCTACTTCCCTTTCAAATCCTTGATTTGATCATCTTCATTCCATGGTGGACGGAGGAAAACTAGTTACAAATGTTCTTTGCTCGTGATACTTTGAATTGAAAGAGGAACGCTTGCAACGATAGCCCTTGTCAAGCAAAGCATCCTAGTGTGAAAAAGCAAGAAAATGCACTGACTGGCCCTGCCTTCAGCCGTACTCTCCTTTCATCTGGGTGGGTACTAGTTTGAAAGCAGGAACTCGGAAAGGAGGCACGGTTTTAGCAAGAAGCAAGGAATTCCAATTCATAGGAAAGCCAGCCCTTCGAAGAAAACGGAAGTGCTAGCAACGAAAGCAGCAGGGCCACGAATCGGATTAACAGATAGGGATCAGGTTGTTGTTGAAGTTCAGTAAAGAGCAGGGCCAAGCCAAGCCGGATTAGCAGAAGAAAAAAAGAAAGAGAAGGGATACCCTTGCATCCCTTCTCTTTCCATTTTCAATATTACAGATTATCTAATCTTTGTTGCTGCTTAGGACTAGGCGAACATCAGATGAGATGAAAGCTAGTACTACCTCATACGATACGGTGAAGAAATTCTAATCTGCTCTAGAAAACCACTTTTCATGTTCCAGATATAGCACGTAGGTTGTGACTCCACATGGGGAGCTGAGGGACATAACATGATAATAGAAGGTCATCCTAGGTAGAGCTGTAGCACAGATCCACGGAGCGGGAGGTAAGAGGAAAAGAAAAGAATACCACCATAAAAGAAAATTGTGCCCTCTTGAGCCCTAAACCTAGGAGCAATGGTTTCTCTCCTTCCCAAACTGCAACCGCAACCAGTTCTAATTCAAACAGTGTGGTGGAGTTCAATCAGAAACTCTCCTTCATCCCTCTTCAAATGCATTCCTCACTACGAGATTGAATATGTTTTCCCAGCCTCCCACCAGTAGGCGAATCCCTCCAACCAATGACTACACTACCTTGGTTATCCGCTTTCATGTCTTGGATTGAGCTTTCTAACTCTTATTATAGTTGGGTGGGCGGAAAGAAAGGACAAGATTCCTGCTTCGTTCAAAGTCCTAGTCCTGTCTCCTGATATCTCGCCCGCTATTTCTATCTCCGCTAAACCTAGTCACTTGGCTAGCTATACTTCTATAGGAACTATCTAAGCTATACTTTACTTGACATGACTGCCTATCCTGGAACTAAAAGTCTTAAATACGTCTCTCTTGGCTACCCGTGACTTGCGTTGACCTATCCCTACTACTTGGTTATTAGCTTACCCTTTTATACCTATTAGAAACCCTAGCTAGCTTGTAAACACCTATCTCGTGCTTTACTTCTATACTGACCTAAACGTGAACTGAACAATATGCCTACCTTTTTTATGTTTCTCAACAATAAGCATCCCGTGGTGACAACAAACCATATGCCAACAAACAACTCCTTAAAATGCTTATATGTATACAGCTTGGCCTTGCTATTCACAAATGTCTATCAGCTTCTCCTGCTTCTATACTTGCCTATCTGTGACATGACCTATTCCTACTTGCTTTGTCAACTACTTTACGATACTTAACTTAACTTTACGATACTTTACTTTATCCCCAGACCTATAAACAATGGGTCTCAATTCGGGAGGAAGAACCGGTAAATTGTACATACGAATGTCAATCTTCATTTAATACACTGGTAGGGGTCGATCAGGCAAATCCCAAAGCCCCGAACTGCTCTACTGATCTTCTCTCTCTTCAGACTCACTGAACCAGACTCCTTTTGCACTGAGAACACAATTAAGAACCCTCCTTCTCACATCACAAGAAGGCAAACCTTGTACGTTGATCGAATCTTCTTTCGCATCCAGAAGAGAGGCTGTGGGCTATCCGAGAGAGTGGTTCAGGTGACTACCGGAGTCATTGATTAAGCAGGTCAGATGGGCTTAGTAGGGCTCGAACCTACAATATCACCGTTATGAGCGGTACGTTTCAACCAATTAAACTATAAGCCCAATCGGATCTCTACATGCCGGGAAGAGCGGACAGAAAGAGGAGACCCTTTGCTCTATCTCCTTCTTCCTCTTCCCGGGGCCCCGGAGGGCAAGCCCTATTAAAGAAGCTAAGTGACTTTCGTCACTCAAGTAGTGAGTTTGAGAGTGGCCGTTAGGGCGACCACTTGTACTTCTAGGCCTTGGCGACCTATAGTCTTGTTACGCAACACAGCTTCACTCGATTCAGTAAATCAATAGTTCAAACCAGCCCACTAATAGCTTAGATAGTGGCCCTTCCACTTTGGTTTGGTATAGTTGACCCTACCTATTGACTCAAGGTAAGACCTCTGACTCAAGGTTCATAGGAAGGGGGAACCCAGACGTAGTGGGATGTAGGCTTCAGTTGTTTTGGTACTTTTGCACTACCTACGTCTTATTATTTATTTTGTAACCGGCTTTTCACCGGCAGGTCAGTAGGCCTTTTAGAAGGCGAACAAACGAAAGTTCTCCGCGGGCGCTAGCGCTATCTTGTTCGCTTTTGTCAACTGAAGTCGCGCGTAGCGCCAACTAACTGATAGCTGATAGAGCGCGGAGCCCCGAGTCTAAGCGAGCAGAGCCATTTCTTTGTCGTCAAAAGAAAAAAAAAGTACTAAAGGCGAAGGGCATTCTGTTGTACAGCTACTTTGGTTTTGGTATAGTTACAAAGGTAACCGGTAGGTGACTGTTGAATCGACAGTAGTTACGAAAGGGGGAAATAGCTCAGTTGGTTAGAGTGCTGGTCTGTCACGCCAGAAGTCGCGGGTTCGAACCCCGTTTTCCCCGCACGATCTTCCTCTTCCTGCCCGACTCATTTTGTCTTCACTGGAAGCTGCTGATCCCAGCGTAGCATTCAAGACAATTGTTCCTTCTTCGGTCTCCCTCCACCCCCTTCGTTTGTTGTGGGTCGCGTCTCACCGCAGGCACTTAATGAAAATGAATGAGTGAAGATCTTCCTTCCCCCCTTGTGTCTTACCAAGGACTGAGTTCCCACTTGTGGCGAAAAAAAAGTATACCATCCCACCCGGCCTCCCCCCGGGGGGTTAAGGTTCCTCTCGGAGACTGCCAGTCTACAAGAAGCTGGCAGAGCTTTAGCCATTGGACCACATCCATCCATCCTCCTACCTAAACAGTGACGCCTTTTCTTGTTCGTTCTTCGAATTACGCTAGTGGAGACTAATTCCTTCCGGCTAATGAAGATACTACCCCAGTCTTCCCATTCATTCCCAGTGGATCCTTTTCATTGAACGAACCAAGTTCACCTATACGAGAGTGAGGAATAGAAATCCTACAATCAACTTCCCACTTTTTATGTCCCGTTTGACGATTCTGCTGCGTCTTTAGAAAAGAAAAAGGAGAAGGACAGGGTCAGAAAAGCGATAACTATCAATTCGAATTCAGAATGAATCAAATCTCCCCAAGTAGGATTCGAACCTACGACCAGTCAGTTAACAGCCGACCGCTCTACCACTGAGCTACTGAGGAAGAACGGACTTAAGGAAGCTGACTCTCGTTCTTTGGACCAACCAACCGAAAAGAAAAAAAGTTAGTCACTTTTTCTCTTTTCCGGGAGAAAGGGTGACGATAGCAATCCCCTTTGCCTCCCCGGCCGGGGAGCCCCCAGGACAGGACAAGGGGGGCGGCGGTCAACCATCAACTCTCGATATGCATATTGATCAATCGATCTCTGCGTCCTGCCAGTTCGCTAAGTAGACTCACTCTACCGAGGGGCAACTAAGGTTGGTTCCTGCCAACTGCTTCCCTTGCTGATCAGCAAGGGAATTGGCAAGTATGAGAGAGGACTCTCTCTGTCTCTCCGAGTTTCAACTACTAAGTGAAGTGAAGTAGCACTTCAGCTATTCTAAATGTAAATAGATTCCGATCAAGCAAGCAGGAGAAGGTGGTCCTTTCATCTCTCTGTCTGCTCCATGCTCTATAGCCTAAGGATCATGAGCAGGTTTAATGCTAGAAAAAAGGAGATCTGCCTAATCATTTCGGTAGATGAAGTAGTGGGATGGGAGGTCACGAAGGAAGTAAGGGGGCGTGTTAAGTTGATAATTTCGAACATTGTAGCATCCTTTTGACGGTTGGGCTTTGAGTTGAGTTCTTTTAAGAACTCTTAATATGAAAATACACATCATAAAATGACGCATCGAGCGAGACCATTCTGTTTCATTGTGAATGAAAGACGTTTTCGACCAAAAACATCTACTCATATCCAGCTTCGTGTCATTTTTCTTCCATTCGCTCGCAGGCTAAACCCCCAAGATCTTTCACTGTTCAGTTTGGTTTCCGTTCGTTAGCAAGTGCCCGGCATCCGTCAAACGAACATCGGCTAGTTGTGCTAGCTTTTCTAGCTACCTCTTTCACCATTCATTGGTTTGCGGATCTCTCCGATTCATTCCCGACTTCCATCCAGGAAGCGATCTCGGTAACCCACGATAAATCCAAATCCTATCAAAACAGCTGTTCCAATCCAATGAAGATATCTCAACATCAATCAACTATTCTTATCGGAAGCTTAGTCTAAACCGAGAAACAAGTTTTTTCGCATCGCTAATAATCCGGCGAAGGGAGGATTCTTCAGAGCGGGATCAATGGACAACGGAGATTTCATAGCTGTCCGGGTGGTTAGGACATCCTATCTTGAGAGATTTAGAAGGGAATGCATGTGCCTACCCTCAAACTTTTGGTTTTGTTTTGTTAGACGGATACGGGATTGTGAGAGCTGATGTTCCGGGATAGAAATCCAGTGTCGAACAAGTAAGTGTAACTTTTAAGTTATCAGGTGGTGAACTCGATAGAAAAGGGTTCTTTCTTATTCGTTAGAGGAGGGTTGTTCTTATGAACGAACAATTTCCAATGACAAGATGGTTGTGCAATCTTGTTATTTTTTTACTATAACTGCAACTGCTACAACTACAAGACGAGAAAAAGATGAAAAAATCCAGTCTATCGCTGGAAGAAGATTGGAATGCGCCCCAAGAGGTGATCGAAATAAAGAGGATAGAAGTCTTTCAAAATCACCCCCGCGTAAAGGAAAAAGCCCTTTCTTATTCTTGGTCGTCTTGCCCCCCTGCTAAAAGATTTCCGTTTCAAACCAGGTTGTTCTTTCGCTTCTACGCTCGTCATTACCTTTTCGTGCTTTCTCGTACCAGTGCGTATATCAATGAAATGGGGTTTCCTTTTAGATTAGAATAGAACCGCCCACTATGTCTGTGATCCAATCTCAGAACTCTTCTTTCTTTCCTCGTTCATCCAATAGCTCTCCAAATGGAACCTCAGCTTTCATAAACAGGAGCCGAAAGAAGGCGGATTGATGCAAGTGTAATCATTCCACGGATAAAGAAAAGAGTGCATGCATCAGTCTCAGTCTCAAAGCCCTTTGAGGCAGTCGGAATTCTCGTATCAATAAGATCATATCGGTATCCATCTATGAAAGATCTCTATTGCATCAAACCTCCCCCTAGCCCGTCCCTTTTTGGTATAGAAAGTTCCAGCCAATTCCAATAGCTTGATAGAGGGCGCTATTACCCTTCAGCTCAAACTTTCGGAAAGCTCTATAGTATCGTATTCCGCTCGTATGCTCTCGTTATGTAATATAATACCTTTTACCGTTCATCAAGTGAACGTAGCCCTTTCGTAGTCTATGCCCCTTTATTCTTAAGTGGGGGAATCCTCTGAAAGCCGGTGATCGAGTGAGTAAGTCCGCCAGGAAGCTAGTTCTTTAGGGCTTAAATGAAAGCTTGTCGGCTGTGAAAAGTATACCTTTCCTTTCCCACCAGTTTTTCGGTGCCTTCTTTATGCTCGAGACTAAGGAAGCAAGAGGAAGAGTGAGGGTCGACAGGCAAAGAATGGCTTGAGTGAAAGCTGGAGTGGCACAAGACAGATTGAAAGCAAAGGGAATAGCTCATATGGAAAGATACATATATAGTAAATTGAATTTGAAAGATACCCGTAATAAGCGATATTCTAAAAGATTCAGAATGAATGAAGACTTTCTAATAACATAGGGTTCCCGTGCAGCCAATGGGATTGGGGGAGTAGTTCATAGTTCCCCTCTAGCCAATCCTAAAAGTTCTTCTGCCTTCGATCCAGTGGTAAGCCTTTCAAGTTTCCAGCCAGTAGACAAGAAATTCTGTACTGTAAGTAAGAGACTAGGGATAGCCATCAGAAAAGGGGAAGCCTGTCTCAATCAGTACTTCTTTTTTTGGAAAGCCAGGTTTTTTTATATGAAACTCAGGCAAGAAGACGAAAAGACGTTCACGTTACCAATTCCGTCTCGTCTGATCTTTTTTTTATTGGTTTTGTTTTTTCTCTCGTGCCCTTCCGGGTGGTACAAAGAACTGATGTAGGGGTTGCCGCTCCTTACCTTAGTTCATCTCTCGGTAGAACAAGGCACCTATGCGGTGGGTTCGACTCCCACAGGAGCGTACATTTCCAATCGATTTGGTACTTTTCTTGATTCAGAGTTCTTGCTGTCCATTACAGATTCTTTAGCGATGTAAAGCCATCAGGCAGTAGACCGGCAAGGGAACGGCTGTCTCGGTATTCGTTCTTGAATCAGTGACTGAGAGTAAGGGCTAGTGATTCATCTAATCAGACTAGTGGGGCATCTTTCTTTTCGTAGTAAGCAACTCTATTGAGAAAGCTCTTTCTTGATCGAAGTAAAGAATCATTGTAGTTCCTCTTTAGGCGAGCTACTTCGTTCCTATTCTCCGATTCTGAATAGGATCAGGTTGTAATGAACCAAAAATACTTCGCTAAGGTTCAACCGTTTCGCTACGGTTTTCTTCCAATTTCTTCTAAGGAAGTAAAATAAAAGAAAGAAAATAAAGGCCTTATAAGCTTTCTCTGTATGGAAAAAGGAAGAAGATGCTGCTTCGGCTTCCGTTTCTAGCTCTGCTTGAGCTGCTTCGTCTGTTTCTCTTGATGTGGATGTCGGTGAGTCAGATCTCTTCTCTCACTTTCGGAGCACAGTTGGTCCTCAATTTGAAAACCGACAAAGGTGACTTCTTCCTTATTCACGCCTTGATGCACCGCACCTTTTTCGTGTTCAATCTCGCCTGAGAGCAGTGCATCGATACCATTCGTCTTGAAGAGCCTATATAAGCCCTGACCGAAGAGAATCCTTTGATATCCGTCTTGCCTTCTCAGTCCTCCTTCTCATCCCATAGGTCTCAGGGTCCCCTCCACCGACCCTTGTACTATAGGTTTCCGGGCGTGAGCCAAACCTAGGGCTTGGATCGAAATATAGCTTTGCTTCCTTTTTTTCTTTAGTCAGAAAGAGTTCCCAGCTTATAGTAAAGGCTATAATAGTTCTAGTTTTCTTTCTCATTAGGGAAGGCGGGCTCGCAAGCCTAGCCTTATTTTTAGCGGCCGGGAGCTAATGTGAGAGGCATCGGCAGCCTCAACCACGGTTCAAGCACCGGCTCACGACAGAGCTTGATCATACCTGGACCTACTTCATTTTCTACTCCTGTAGGTTAGGTTACCGATTTTCCTCCGACGATGACTCTAGGTGAGGGACTTAGGCCTATCAACGGCATTCTGGACCTGCCTTTCTTCTCACTTGATAACAGATCATCTAGCTCTCTTTTATAGTATAGTAAAAGTCTATCTGGGCACGGAAGCTAAGCGGGCTAAGAAAAAGGCTTAATAAGATGAGTGGGGAAGAAAAAGTATAGCATTCATTCCGAACTGATTCTAAGAATCGCTATTAGATGCTTCTGCAGATTCGTATGTTGCTCTAATTGAAGCAAGGGCTAAGGGTTCGGTGGGTGCAGGCCGGTCAGCCATCAGTCTCAGATCCATTCCCGCATTCTCTTATTATGTAGTCTTGCTCACTTGACGATTCGGAAGATGAGGATAAGAAGAAAGGATAAAGAGCAGGATCGTGAGGATGCCCCCTAGAGGAAGGTGGCTCTAGACCTCCTGTTTAGAAGAATGAATTTCCATTCTTTTGTTGGTTTTCTGTTCACTTTGAATCAGCCTACGTCGTCTCTCTTCCCTCACAATCATCAGTGTCTGAAGTTTCATGATGAATATTGGTTTCACATTTTATTGCTGTAGTGAGGAAATAGAACCAGATGATACTAAAAATTTGTATTTGAGTTCTGATGAGGAGTGAGGTAGATTCGCATTGTTGAAGAAAGCGAAGAAAAAGGATGCTGCTATGGCTTGCTTGTGGCTCTTTCTTCTATTGGCTAGTCTCAGGCATGAGAGTTTAAATTTCTTTTGAAAAGCAAGTGCGGCTCAGTCATAAGTGTTAGTAATAGCATGAAGATTGATAAGTTGTCGGTTCCAAGAGAGCATAAAAAGATCCGGTCACAAGGAAAGTTTCGTAATCAAAACTTTGTATTTGTATCAAGTAAAATCAAAGTTACGGTAATAATAAAAGTATCCTTCTTTCCGATAAATAAAACTAAAAAGACTATGATAAGTTCCCCAAGGAAATGCGCCAGTTCGTCACAATCAATCTTCGAAAAAGTCGAGAAAAAAGAAAGACTCAACATCGAATCTAGTCTTTGCTTTATGTCTTTTACTATTACTATTATTTATAGAAAGGCATCCTCTCTATACTCTAAACCCTTATCGGGGAGAAGTCACTCTTCTAAGTGCTATATACGAGCAAAGGGAGGAGGTCTCTATGGATAGAGTTCTATCAGAACCCAACCCTGAAAGCTATGACATTACGGGCCACAACGGATGAAGTGGCGGAGATCGGAGAAAGCGGAAAAACTCAGACAGCTACTAAAGAAGACTCGGTCCTATAATGCCGAGTTCCTAGTTAAAGTTATGGTTACTACCCGGAGAGGAAAGTGATTCAGATTATGAAGTTTCCGAGAGGCGCCTAAGGCTAAGATAAGGTTAGGGAAAGAAGAAGACAACAAGATTATGGCTGGCAGCCAACTCATCGAATTCGATTTCCACCGAAACAGGTTGGATTCGGAAACCAGAAAAGCTAACTAGAATCCTTCTTTTCCTTCAGATAGTGCTCTG
The DNA here is from genome assembly GCF_902167145.1 of Zea mays. Lineage (NCBI taxonomy): Eukaryota > Viridiplantae > Streptophyta > Magnoliopsida > Poales > Poaceae > Zea > Zea mays. The sequence goes on along the minus strand of NW_023366777.1, from coordinate 73,375 downwards.
TTCAGTGAATGCCTGTAGAGAAGAGATGGAAGGCAGGTGTTACCCTTGTCAAAGGTAAAGGGACTATTTCGGCTTATTATGGAGCAACATTGACTATTTGATACATTGGCTATTTGCTACTTCAACCATATCGGCATTCTAGCGTTTGGTAGAGGTACATGCAGGTTTTTCTCTAGAGAAACCCATATGTTTTAGCTACATTCTGCCTTCTCATCTAGTTTGGTTTGCTCTGCCCGGATCTGGTAACTGCTTCTTCTTTGGAAATTTTGCAATCAAGTGCAGGATGAAATGGAAGATAATCAATGGAATCCAAGTATCTTTGCCTTCCTTCTTCGCTTATTATCTTTGGCCAATGTCCCAAGAATAGGTTGAGAGAGAATATCCCCTAGCTTGACTTCCAACTCTTCACAGAGCAGTCGATTCGGTCATCACATGTTACTGGTTGGATGACGATCGGAAAACTCTTAGTAGGTTGGGATCAAGAAGAAGGATTGGTGCCGGACAAGAGATAAGAATAGAGAGAGTGTCCATCCAAGCAAGGGATCACGGTCAAGTGCACATTTCATTCAAGTGAAGGAAGGCTATCTGTGCCAGGAAGGGAAGTTGCTGAGTTGATTAATCAAGTACCACTTTTTCCACTAGGCGAGATACACTTTTTTTCAAAAGCAATCGACTTTCCCTCCTATGCTCTGAGTTCCAGTATCGATAAGAATTCGAGCTCTAGAAGTTCTTATGTTATGGTATGAATATACCATACCAATTCGTTATGTCTGGATGATGGCTGTTGGATAGAGAGCCAGTTCCAAAGAGTGCCAGGAAACATCAACCGCCGGATCTTGAGATGGCGACTATCGTATATGCACTCACACTAACGTACCACTCTTCTTGTCTTCTCTTTGAAACCGTCGATCAATCCTTATCAAGAAAGAGAGATTTTAAGAACTACCTCTACCCACAAGATAAAGATATTGGTTATTTCCGGCTTTCCTTTAGGAAACAGAAGCATGAGTGAAGTAGTACGATACCAGGAAAAACCACAGAAACGTATGATCCAAGGAATGCTAGAAAGTGCCAGAACTGGCTATGCATAAAGAAGACCGAGCCGGAGCATCTAGATGAGATTCCACCAGAGCAGACTTCTCCGCCCCCGGAAGAAAGAAGGATTTCCAATCAAACCCAGAGGATCATCACCAGTCAACCGCAAGGAAAGGAATAGTACTAGTTCCGTCTCCCCTATAAAAGTAGGCAACCCTATTATTCGGTCAATCAAGTGATTAAGTATGATTCATTTCTGAGCGAGCGTCGAATATACAAAACTTTCCATCTCCACCGACGGCAGATTTCTATCTTGCCATTTCAATTTGGCTCTATGAGAAGCTTGTATCTCCGATTGGGACTTGTCTTCCCAGTAAAACATCACAGGGCCCACTCCTCTTGCATTTGACCCTCTCTTCCTGCAAGCTCCAACTTCTAAGGTTCAGTGAATTAGATAGTTCTCCGTCTATCTCTTTTTAGATTTGATGTAAATCACGGAGAGTTCATTGCGAAACTCTTTAGTCCGATTTTCTTAGAGCATAGAAAAGGTATAAGTAAGTCTGTGTACTCGAGTCAAATAGCAGGACTAGTTCTGGCTTCTCTATCCCGGATAAGAGATTCAACATAGCTTCGCCTGCCTTCGTGATTGCTTGTGTAATACAGAAAGAAGAAAAAGAGCTGTGGGATGCAAGTCGAACTAGACTGAATGTGCCAGGCTTCTATTTATCAGGGCCACAAGTAGAAAGTGAGTGGAGGCAAATGTTGCATGCAATTGACTCAGATGTCCCTCCAAGTTTTCCATGGAACCAAGGTCATAAAAAGATGTATCTAGAGTGGGCGTCGGTTGACTTTTCTTTTATGGGTGGGTCAAACCTAGCCTAGACGAACGAGTGGATAGAAGCAAGGCTAGCCGCCCTAGTGCTTCTAACTCATTGGAACACGCATGGACGGAGTGCCAGGGAAGAAAACCGGAGAGTTTCGGCTTTGGTATGAGCTGCTTTGAATCAAGAATCAGTTTGGTTGAGTTTTGAATGCGCCATGAATAAGAAAAATGACGGGGCATAAATGCTTCGTACACGTACACCTTAGAGAAGGAGAGCGGGGTAAAAAGCAGCCAGCCAAAACATGTCAAGAGTCGTATTTTTATACAGATAGATAAGTAAAAGAAGCCGGATGTCGATTTCTTTCGCCTAATCTTTTCCTCTACTTCCAGTACCCTAGCCCACAGTCAATCCCACACTTCTGTTCGTTCACTTCCCCTATCTTCTGAATGCCGGATTAGGATGATCGCATTTAGAAAAGATGCCTTTTCACTTGAAATCCGAGACTTGACTTCTACACCAACGCAAGAAGAAACCTTCCGTACTTTGGCGCAAGTGAAATTACCAATGAAGGTGAATCTATCAGAAAGACAATAACGTGTTGACCAGAATTGACTGATTGAATCGATTCTTCTTTCCCACTGATTCTATATGAGATCCAAATCGAGTCACCTTTTCCAAGGCTGCTTTGATTCGCTCTTCTACTACTCATACTCATACTCATTGCATTGTTGTTTGTATATGAAAGGCTATAGAATGACATAGTTGATCGAGATGTGCGCCTGCGAAGAATGAACTCTCCTCGTTCTACATGAGTCGATTCTTTCTCTACCTACCTCAAATTCAAAGGAGATCTGGGTAAAATAGTTTCTCGGACTACAGTGAGAGAAGTGGATCTTCTCGTTCCCAGGCGGCGAGGGTCATCGGTGCGCCTCCACCTCACCTAAAGGAAGAAGTTATTTCATCTATAAACCTAGTATCTACCCGAATCAGCAGAATTTCTGTAAGGCTTACCGAAATGGAAGAGAGGTCTAGACACGGGTTATTGGTGATCGACTAACCAAATCTGCTCACTTCCTGCCTATCAAGAAAACGGATAAGCAGGGTAAGTTGGCCTAATTGGTAGATAAAGAAATATTGAGGCAGGATTTGGATTTAGAGAATCAAAAAGCAATCAACCATCCCCAAACAAAGTGCTGCTGGAGGGAAATGCTAAAGTCCCATTCCGAATTCCATTAAGGTTGTATTCCTACTAAGAAACTCTGGGCTATACTCTACATCCCATCCCAGCTCGTAAGTAATCCTATTTCTGTATTAGCCTTTGAACAGCATGGGCCATGAAAGGACCGGAGAAGGAATGCAGTAGGATGATTCTATCTTTCCTATGTATGGGGCACACGATTCTCTTTCCATACACTAGTAAAAATCCAGAATAGGGCGAGGGTACCTAAATATCCATCCAGAGCGAGTAGCGATTCTTTTACTTACTACTTTTTGAAAGATTACACCTTCGACTATCTCTAAGCACGCATGTCCCACTATCTATATGTGAGAACAGGCTGTAAGCACGCATGCCCCTCCTATCTATGAAAGAGAACAGGAATTCCCTACACCAACATATCTAGCGAGGGAAATAACTCCTTCCAATCTACGAAAAGAGGGCACTACGAAAGCTAATTAGTCAAACCAGCACCAAAATAGCGAGTGAGTAACAAGCACTATTTCGACCATACTCTCTTGTCCTTAGATTAATACTATTTCTTTAGCAGTCAACTCACTATTTGCACTCCTTGCATTCCATGAGCTTTTCTTTCATTTCAATAGTAAGCAGGAAATGCGAATAAGAGAAGGGTAGAAGAAGCGATCTGCGCATTTCTTTATTTCACAACGGACGTTAGATAAATCATTTCTTAGGTATGCTACATTCTTTGAAGAAAGAGTAGGTTATTACATTATGTCTAGTTGTTGAACAGGGCCCTTGCTTAAAAAAGAAATAGTTAGATTATATTATGCCCATGCTTTATTAACAACACAAGTGAAGATAAATAGTAGTAAGTAAGCTTTCTACCACTAGTAGTACTAGTACTATGGTTGCTTTCTACCACTAGTCGTTGAATCTTCCTATTCCACTTACAGTACCCCTGGGTGTCCAATGGTTAGGACCAGATGTAAGCTTGTATCAACAAGTTTTGTATAAGATTATGAGATGTAGTTGAAACAAAGCTTTGCTCCTCTCATAGTTTTGTTGTTTCCTATTGTTTTGCTTCCTTCAATTACCCAACAACTGGTATCAGAGCACACTAACACTAGGAACCTTCACGGTAAGGGATTATTAGACCACTATGAACACTTGTAATTGGTTCATTCTACTTCAGGCATGGTTCACTCTAGTTAGTGGAAGAGTGTACAACATAGGGATTGGTATCAGTCACACATTTAGGAAATAAAGTAAAAAGCCTCCTATTCCAATCAAGCAAGAAGTTGTCTGTACCGCCCTAGCATGTTAATAAATACTCTTTATCTAAAAAATAAATTCCTAGAAGAAAATAAAATCTATTAGCATTTAGTGACAGCAGCATAGCTTTCCACTTTATGATGGTATCTTATATCTTACAGTGCCTAGATGCACTGTGATCTTTGTGTTGTATGAGTGATCTTCTTTAGCTTGCTTCTTCAATCCCTCTATCCAGTCATCATCTGCATAGCTTTGCTGCAGTTCTTGCACCCACTGTGGTAATAGCTCATAAATGGCAGCTACTCCTGCAAAAAATTGACTTATTTGCCCGCAGCGGGCCTAAGCCTTTATTGTCTTATAAGATCACTTACCAAAGGAGTCTTTTTACCTGCTTGCTTATTAGATAGAAAGACAACCAGATGTTGTAGTGTGCGCTCTTGGTCTTCTCTACGTGTACATGGACAATTGAGGTGTTGTCTTTTGTTCCGTCAGTCTTGCTTGTAACACAGTGAGTGTATATGTTTCTCATTTCCGTAGAAAGAACTACCAGCCAGGAGATGAGACTCAAAGTGCACCCTTCTCAGACATAGGAAAGCTCAATCTCTTAAAGACATAGCATTGAAAGAGTGAGTAAGAAGCATTGACTTAATTTCTTTCACAACCAAGGCCAGAAGACAACACAACTGTCTATCATTTCTCTGGGAGAGGTCAATGCAGCCTCGGAAAAAAGAAGAAAAGGCTATTCCTTAGACACAGAGGTGGGATTAAGGCGTCATGCGGAACTCCAACAACATAGACCAGATGACTTATTGAAAATAGGTTGAGGAGCCTGATCCTGGAGCTGAGCAAGCATGGGCGCGATCCACATCGAGTGGAACTACTATAACTATAGCTAGTGGAAGTACCATCCATTCCGCAGTGGGCGGACGTTCTTTTCAATCCTATGAAGCTCATCAGTATTTCTGTCAACAATTCTGTAGTATGATGGCTGTTGGTCTTAATTTGAGTCAACTTAAATGAATAGAAAAAGGAACCAAAGACTGAGCAACTACTTCTAGAATGATGTTATAGAAAATACAAGACACAGTGATCCTCATCCGGCATAATAGCAGTACATGAATTCCACCCAGACGAAATGGACTGACTCTCTATGGATCTCAACATAAAAAAAAAGAAAGTGCTTATCCATCCTTGGAAGAACTAGCTCCCTCCCTGTCTTTGTCGGAACTTGAATCGAGGTAGGCAAAAGAATCCTTACTCGGAACGAGCCCAAGATAAAGGGTCTAGTCCAATTTGAGTCTTGGTTGTACATCGGTACTACGCACGGTAGGCATTTCTTCCAGTTATCGGGACTTGCACTTGCTTTTTCCGGCCTTAGTGGTATTTCAATGATTTTATTGCCCTAGCCCCGTCCTTCCATCATAGCTTAGTTAGCTAGCTAGCTACTTCATTTTGTGCTAAAGCCCCTCGATACATAAGTGCTCTCATTCCTAGAACCCACCCGGGGCGAGTTGGTAACCGTAAACCATTGATCTACGAATTCAAGTGAATGAAAATGTAGATAGATTTTTGCCTACTTCTGTAACATAACTTCTCTACGGATAAGCTTCAACTACTGAATGAAGAGATAGTGAGACCTACCTAGCAACGAGAAATACTAGAACTTAAATTCCTTGCCTTGACTCGCCTACTTCTCCAGTCTTTGAGCTTTCCTGGCTTTCGATTCCTATTCGTCTGATGTGTTGATGCTTGAGAAGAAGCTTTGGCACTGACACCTTACTTTCTTTCGCATAGGGCTTTAACAGATAAACTCTTTACAATACTTTATGCTGTAAAACAAGAGGAAGAAAAGAAAGGATCCATGATGTGCATGTGCCTTTTGGTCTTGTACCAACGCTCTTTAATAACGAGGCTTTCCATTCCAGCTTCTGGGATGCTTCATAGCGAGGTAAGATCTAACTCCCTGGGTGGATTTGTATTCCTCTTCACTCATTCTAGTCCTTAACTACTTGCTCGATAAAAGCTATCCGCTTTGACAGTTACTTCTTCAAGAATCCGAACCTACTTTTCTATGGCTAAAAAGGCCCCGAAATGGCGTGCTGCCATGCTGGATGAGATGGAGTCAATGAAGATAAATAAGGTTTGGGACTTAGTTTATTTACTGCCAGGGCTATTAGGTAGCTTGGTAAGGGATAGGCCGCAGGTTTGTGAAACATAGGAGTAGAGGGGTAGGCATTTGGATCGGAACTGGTAGGAAGCAATGGAATAGGTCAGTAAAATAGGACTACTAGTAAAGGCACGTTATTCGCTAAGAATAGTTTCGTGATAGGTTTTTCTAAATAGGAAATTTGATCGGCTTAACTGAGTTTATTATGGATCGTTGCCTGTTGAGTGGAAGGATTCCTAGTACCATAGGTAGACTTAAACGCAACGTTTTGTTGAAGTTGAACTTTTTTAAAAATTGCTTTTAAGGTCCAATTCCTTTATCTGTTGGTAATCTAACGAATCTCTCTGAAGTTCACATGGGAGAAAATTCACTACTACATACCTAACGCATCTACAAGTGTAGAAAGAACTCTTACTATTCATAACGGTCAAGTACCAGTCCTGCAACTCATAATGGTCAAGTACCAGTCCTGCAACCCGCTTCAACGTTCTAAGGACCACAAATGATAAGATCTGATACCTGTAATTCCAATTCTCGTAATCTTTGATGAATCTCCATAATCTTTAGAGATTCTTGTGGTGTACCCCTCCCGTGTTATCATTCACAGCTTCGTAGGGCAAGGCAAGTTCACCATCTCTCTGAGAAAGAGGAGCGTAAGAAAAGGAGGTTCTTTTCCCATCTCTTTTTGGCAATGGGTTAAGGAATTTAGGGCTGGAAGAGATCTCAGAGTGGATTGGGCAGCATTAATGGCATGAGCACAACTGTGATCTTGATCTCCTCGCGTCGGCTTCTTGCTCTCTTTCACACAGTCTTCTCAAGTCACTAATGGCACAACAACAGGAACGAGTACACAATTGAATAAAAAAGGGAATTCACAATAAGGTGGCAAGATCCTTGTCCGTGGCAAATCTATGTTGTTGGCTATTGTCTTTTCGTAGGAAATAATCATCAACTATGAGAATTCCCTAAGTCTACAAGGGAAATCAGGGCAACTGGGAGAGGAAAGATCTTAAGGTTGAGGCTGATTGGTGTCGAAAAAGGTTATCCACTTTTGGCTACTATTACTTCTCTAATCTAAATAAAGAACGTCGGGGCTTTCTGGTGATTTCTATATAATAAAACACTTTGAGAACTTGACATAGAGTCGGTGATCCTGCTTTCATTGCAACACAATTCGGAGGTCTGGAATGTAATTAAACCATTACTTTAGCTTCGTAAATAAGTTTACGTACGGTGAGCTGTCTGGGAATCCATACAAGATCGGAGTACCCACAAGACTTGCTAATTTACTGAGAGCGCTTCTCGTCTACATGCGCAGAGGCAAGTTGGGGGAGGGTGATCAAGAGGAAAATAGTCTCTAGCCGATCATTCTCCTGCCAGATTTACTTGGACCATTTAATTTAGTAGAACTATGCCCTAGAGTGACTATGCTGTGCGCTTTCGAGAAGATTCAAACCTATCTGTTTGATTTTCCGGTCTTGGTACTGTTAGTTTTTCAGGGAAGATCACTCTTGCTATACCTCTCGCTCACGAAACATTCCATAGGATGCGAGTAGCGGTACATTATATTATAGGCAGCTTCAGTGTTTTGATAGAACTCAAGCGGTTGATATAGCTAAGGAAAACCATAAGAGTGAGGGATTGAATTTCCATGTAGGAGTATTGGCTTTGGCAAGCAAGTCAAGGACAAAAGAAGAGGATATTCAAAGTTCCCTGAGTTTGATGGTAGTAAGTTAGATGTCACAAATAGGAATTCATGGCCGCATGTATGTGCTAAAAGAAGATCAAAAACCGAACCGGGGAATCACTTACACTTAATAAGAAATTCTAACTATCTATTGTTCAAAACTCAAAGTACCACAGAAGAAATAGAATGAAATGGTTAACTAAGAATGAGAGAATGAAAAAGCTGAGTAATAAACAAGGATTGGTTTGCTATTTATGATGACGAAGAGCTGGTACAAGCCTCCTTCAGGAAATGACCCTGCGATGAATGCAATCTACATTCTTCCAAGATGGTATATGACAGAAAGAAAGTGGTGCGATGAATTAGTATCATTTACTAGTCATTCTAAAACCGTTCCAATTCATTTCACATTTCATTACCTAGAGCCTGAGAGGGGTCACTGCTGAGAGGGTTCATACTATACCTATTACTATGGATTGGATGCGGATGCTTCATCTAGCGCATACCAAATAAAGCCAGCCGGGTATCATAGGAGACAGGGGAAAAAGCACTTTCAAATGACTAAAAACTCCGAATCATCTGATTGATTCAAAAATGTTAGTAGTAATTGAATTGCGTAGGGAACCCTTTCAAAGCTTCTGTTTCATAGTCTACCGAGTAGCAGTTCCAGCATTATCCGAATCAGCATTGCGCCAGAATCCATTCAACCAAGAAAGGCGTAAGCGCTAGCTGATCTGAAACGAAATAAAATAGTTCTTTCCATTTTCCCAGCCGGAAAGCCCTGGGACGGCATATGTGACATCAAGTTGACGCATCCATCCTCTGGACCAAAAAAGAGGAGTTTGCCGAACAGAACAATAGTTCACTGCCAGATATCTTTTCTAATCAATCAGCAAGGAATTGATAGAGAGAGAGAGCCCTGCGAAAGGAGTAGCTTCCAGCATCCTCCCTTGACAGTGACTTTCGGAGACTTGTCTATAAGTAAGTCCATTTCTTCTTGTGGGACATCGAGAGACTTTCCTCTCTCTCCGATTGCAACTAATATCATCCTATCTTTCCTCTCAATTAGACCAATCAGAAAGATTCCCTATCTTATGTCATTGGCTGGAGAAGATTGATAGATAGGCTATCAGTGCACTCTTCTGGGTGGGACCAGAACTTCCTACTCGTTCTCGCACCCCAGCGCTATGCTCCAGGCGCATCTTGGCACTCAATTGGAATGAGTCCGAAGAACACTTGCCCCCCTCACCGGCTTTGTCAGATCTGTCTTTCGGCTGGACAGCTTCCGCTGCTACTTTGATATTTACTCCGACGCTTGTTCCTAGATATAAAAAGAAGTACTTTAGTCTACGAGTATTAGGTGGCACTGCTGCTTTCTTTGCTAGCTCACCCGAAACTCTGTCTTCAGGAGGAAGAGACCAGCGTCCATATGGACGACGACGACTGGAACACCCTCTCGCCCATCCAAGAGATCCCATCTCCTCACTTACCAGAGGATGATGAAGGGAGGCAAGATGGGCATGGGCCAACTCCACCCACGGCTTCTTCCAGCCACCTTCCGGTAGAGGTAAGAGAAGGATCGCGAAGAAGGAAAACTGCAGATCAGGCAGAGGAAAGACACATACGCCCCCGCCTTAATGAAACAAAACAACAGGAGTACAGTTATGGTGAGAAAGAGTTCTCAAATATTGATAAAATAAAAAGAAAAGAAAGAAGAGAACGAAAGGAGAACAGAACTTTGTATTTGGTAACTCTCCTGTAGTTATGTTTAACCTTGAATGCAATTTATAAATTCGACAGCAATAGTCCCTCGGACTCTAAAAGTAATAACGAAAATGGCTAATCCAATAGCAGATTCCGCAGCTGCCACTGTTGGAACTAATGAAGCAAATGATTGACCCATCATATCATCCAAAGAAACGGAAAATACCAAAAAGTTCAAATTGACAGCTAATAACATTGATTCAATTGGCATTGACATAATAAGAATATTTCGTCTATTAAGGAGGATTCCCCGAATACCTAAAATAGAGATGATCATAGAAAAAGTGAAATATTTTATAGGATCCGTTTCGGAAACATGGAATGTCAGAGAAATTCAAATTATGTAAGGCTTAGAAAGAAGTCCTGCGTAGAGTCCAGGGAGAGCCTATTTTTCTTTTTTCTCTAGTTACCCTCTCAAACAACGCGTTTGATTTCCTTCCTTATATAAAATTCCATCTTTCTCTTGCCGATCACATCCAATTTCGTCGGAATACATCCTGTCTTTTCACCATATGATATGATATGATATGATATGATATGAATAGTAGTCCTATGCATTACCCAAAATAGATTCTATGAACCCGATTCTTATCCGCTATTGAATGATTTATCTCCGAATTAGTCCTTCCTCTCTAGTCCTCTAGAAATCGGGCTTCCTCGCTTAGTAGCTCCTTTAGTTTCCTACTATGTGGGGATTTTGAAGATGGGCTTGCAGCGGATTCAACCGATCGATTCGCCGTGGCATATAGAGATGGGCGAAGCAAAAAAGGTGTTTTCATGTTCCATTACAAAGCCAACCCCCGAGGAAGAAAGGTAAGTTAGAAGCATACCAGGATATATACTCATAGTACCTTCCATACTTATCTCCGGTAGAACTAACAAAATAGAAAACTATGACTAGTAGACTCATACGAATGCTCTCCTTCTCCTAGCGACGCTTCGCGCCTACTTGCCTCAGTTGATGGATGGCCAAAGTAAAGTGCCCACTGCCTTTTTTCGGTTGCGGGATGCTCTGGCACATAGCTATTCAGGTCAGGCTAGCCCTAAGACCATGCTTTTCATTTCCGTCCTGCCCACTACCATTAGTTAGGCATTTAAGCTCAGACCAGCCCAACCTCTTCATGGTCACATCCCCTTTTCCGACGCTTTTATTGTTATAGACCGCTCACTACCCCTTTCCTTCTCTATGTAAGACTAAATAAGGAAATACAAAGAATGGAAGAAAGGGCCAAAGCAATTGTTTGTCTTGCATTGCAGCAATCAAACCAAAATCAAGTATTAAAGGCTGTTGAAACACTTCTTTTCTTGGGATGGGAGCTAGGCTACCAAAGCTGTTTCAGTCCCTGCCCATAATTCAGCACATAAGGCAGACCTTGAACCAAGGTTATACATAGATCCTTTGATCTCCACGGCACTGACTATACCACCGGCACTCTAGAGGCACAGGGCGAAGAGTAAGCATCTAACTGAAGTTTGACAACTTGGAAAGATGGCCCAGCCAATGTTAATGATTCTTTTATCTGGGATAACTTGCTGGGAATTCACTAGAGCTCCTGAAGCCACTTGATCCTTATAGAGGTCTATCATTTGGTTTGGCTAAAAAGATCCCTGCGTGCATTGTCTTCATTACCCAAATAGAAAGCATTCCTGTACCGGCAGTGAAGTTCGTGCTAAATGACCGAACGAAGGTATCCGCTTGCGAGTCTGATCAAAGAGTTGCCGGGTTCATTATGCTCTTCTTCCTGAAAATGGGAAGTATTATGAAGTTTAAGTCCTGTGCTGTAGTTAATTCCCTTTGTCTTAAGTGATCTATTAGAGAGCTTCCCTGTGACCGCCCGAAGGGTAAGAAAGAGATGCTCCGTGTAGCTAACCCCAAGTCTGGTAACCTTTGAAAATAGGTTTCTGACGTCACTGCCTTTCATGCCAAGCTTGACGCTCTTGCTCTTGCACAGGCGGTGGGTGGATCAATTTGTGTAAACGATCGCTTTCTTTCTATGTCTCCCAATCGATGCGGTACTGCCAATCGTAGACTGGTGACCGGGGAATGAGAGCTCCATACACCATGATTCATGGAGTCTTTCCTCTCGTTTTTAGGTTGTTTGTGTATATACCCAACTGTAGGTCACCTATGTGACCAATCCTCACCATTGGTTTCACAGCACTTAGTAAGCATACGTTTGAAGACCGAGTTGGTTGATTTGGTCTGTCCATTCGCTCTAGGAGGGGCTCGACTTCCTTTGAGCTATGAGAAATGGGAGCGCCTTCTTCTTTTTTTTCAGGGATCTCCTTGGCTACAAAGAGAGCTATGGAGCCTAGCTGAAAGCTTGACAAGGCCTATTTAGTGTATTCGGCCACCCAACCACTCGCAGAAAGAAAGGGGCATTCAAAACCTGACAGGGATTCCTTCTCCTAGGGTTGCTCTGAGGTAACCGCTCGTCTTGATGCTGGCAGTCAAGAAGGCAAAGAGTTGACTTCTACTTTTGAAGTGTAAGGAGTTGACCTTCCTTCGCCTATCTCGGATTCTGCTACAGATTGGAACAATAGTTCACATTCGCTTGGGAATACCAAATAGAATGCAGTCGAGACAACCACAAGTAGAGGAACGACCGACACAGCTGGCATGCCCCCGCAACCTTCGATCCATCTATCTAAACATCGTTCTACTACAGAACTGAGTTCATCATAGCAGCCAGCCTCGGTAAGGTTAACTAGCAACTTGACTCACTGCACTCGAAAAAGATAGCAAAGCGACAATCGGTCGGTATGGGTGGAACCTAGTATAGCTGCGCTTTCTTTTCTTCTTCTTGGTCTAGTCTATCTACCCGTCTCTAAGTAAGCCCCTCACCTTCCCTTTTTGGAGTAGAGGTCAGAGGCTAGTGCGGGTAGCCCTGTCGGAAACTAGAAAGAAGAGGCTGATGCACCTGCCCGGCGGTGGGTGGGTTCAGCTCGATCAACTGGGATAGGAGTTTTTTCTCTATCTTGCTCCATGGTGTTCAAGCAGTGCGTCCAGAAAGCTGTGATTCATGGGAGGGAGCAGCTTCAATAGCTTTGGCTGTGAAAACTCTTGGTCTTGGAGCATCAGTGTCATCAGTTCACCCAAGATCAGCACAGGACAAATAACTACTAGGTTTGTGCCAGAAAAGCGTCTTGCGTGACGGGGAAAGAGTGGAAAAAGAAATAGATTCATCAGCTATGGAATCTGACAGGTATCGGTATTGAACAGAGGGGGCTGTTCACAAAGCATCCCATGGTGCGCTCCGAGGAGGGGAAAAAAGATACCACACACAATTCTGAAACTCGAAATCCGTTCCTAGAAATCCGTGAAATCATTGTTCTGGGTCACCTTGGCTTTTGTGTTCCGTAGTGACTAGGGGAAGTTGCCCGGCTTGGTATCTCTCCTACTTCTTGACCTTGCTTCTCACCATTAGGGGATAGAGTCTAGTAGTTCCTCCCATGCCAAGGAAACTTCTATCGATTGGCGCCGTTGGTTGGAAATTTGCATAGCATTCCCACGCCTCGTTCTTCATCAGCTTGGTGCCGCTTCAATTACGAGGTCTGTCAGCTTCCATCTCCCGATGTTGCTACTCGTATCCATTCCTCCCTGGAACCTGTTGCGAAGAGCTTGCAAAGGTGCCAAGGTTGCCTGAATCGAATCAAATAAGAGCTCTGCCTTCTTGACTAGCTATTCGTGCTGCTCCGCTAGCTGGTGACTTGCCTGTCCCCTCATACATACTTACTTAGGTCTAGACCCCTATTCGCTGACCACCGGGCTCCATCTTTCTAGTAGCAAGAAAAAGCCTATACTACTTCTGATTCCATACGCAACGCATACCTCTAGAGTGTAGCAGTGACTTCTTTCTCTCTCTAGTTTAGCAGTGACTTCTTTCTCTCTCGGTGATCCCTTGGTTGGATACTATTTGCATGTTGACTAGTGGGAATTCCAGCTATCCCTTTCCAACAACTAGACAAGTTCGGTGCATCTAGACTTTCTTTTTGACCGATATACTGAACCTATTCCTTTCAAGCCAACCGATTCAAACTCGTAGAATGACTTGACTTTCGAACAAGACTACGGCACTCCTTCCTCGAGAACTGCTTTCGCTTCCAGCTATTTAAGGCAAGACAAGAGCGGATCGGCTTTTCCTTGCTACAGAGGATTGAAGCTCTTTCCACACTGAAGATCGGATCCATTCCAGCTTCACTTCAACCTTGCCAGCTCTATTGCTGGGATTCCAGAAGTTATATTAATGGATTTGCCACCTGGCTCGCTTCAATGGATGAGTCGGGCTAGGGTGATGACTCGGGCTCGGGAGTTTCCAGTGAAGGAAAAGTCTCGTATTTCTTGATCTAGTTCCTACCATTTCTGATCCGGATCTAGCTAGATGAGTAGTTAGTTTGGGAAACAAGGGTGCCGAGCTGATGTGTTATCATATCATATTTGAAAGGAAGTCAGCTATTGAATCAGCAACTAGTCTGGTGTTGATACGCCGCGATGCCTTTGCTTCACAAAAGACACAGTGAAAGAAGCCCACATGCCCACTCTTCTTTCCCCCCCTCACCTCAACCGTATAGTAGATGGGTTTGGGGGGCCTCGGTTTCCTATGCCTACACCAGTGAATTTCTTTACCTCTTCGTACGCTCCCAATCGCAGATTTGAATAATCAAGTCGGTATGGGGCTGCTGCCTTTTGTTACTCCGGAAATATTGGCTTCGCCTGTACAGATTTTCTAGGGCCTGGGCGATTTTTACCCGCTTCTCGGCGCTCGCCGTTTCAAGGTGAAGATCCTCGTAAGTAGAGCGTAATGTGCTCTCCCTAGGGTTCCTATCTCGACAGGACCTTAGAACTGTTTTAATTCTTTTCTTTAAGAACGCAATGGATGGTACTTCAGGTTGCGCCCCATTTATGGGCGGCTCTGACTCTTTGCCATTGGCGTCTTGGCGGGACACTTTTTTCCGCTTATCATCATCCTCAGAATTAGGCGTAGCGGAAGCACTCGACGAGGCCTCTACGACAGCATGGGCTCTTCCCCGTTTCTGGCCGGACGATTCCATAAATACTTTGGTCAGAAGTAAGACCAAACCGAGAGTGAGTAGCATAGACATAGACAAGGATAGATTTGTGAATGAGACATAGTACTCACCAATATTCAGATCCAGAATTGGGTGAATTCCAAATTGATATTGATCCAACGGGCTGTTGAGATTAGGTAGGTTACCAAAATACCCTCTGCCTTGTTGGGCAATCAAGTAGTCCCAGTTGCCCTCGGCAGACATTCGGGCGTGCAGATCTTGTATTCTCTGACCAAAACAACTACGTCCCTGAGGTGTGTGAATCTCCTCGAGTAAGGAGCGCCAAAAAGCGTCGTAGTCCGCAATCGCACTCTCACGCCGGATACCAGAGAATAGATTCACACGGAAAGCGCTTATTTCCTGTACTGACGGGAGATTCAGGTTCCTCTCACGCAAGATACCTTCCATTTCTCTAAATAAGGGGAGGGCTCGGAGTACCCTATGCACATCCTCCACCGATTCCGATTCTCGATTTAGTGGGATTCCAGGCATCCCACGAGTTGCAATCATAATGGGTTTACTACTTGATAATAGCATTTTTCTATCCGTTAATAAAAATATCATCGTACTTGACAATTCCATCTTTTTCAGCTCTGCTCCCAAAAGAGAAAGGAGACTAGACTGATCCATTCTTGACGTCGGCGTTGGTTTTTCCAACGAAACGAAAAAAAGAACATTCGAACAAATAGACTTGATTCCATGACAAAACAAAATGCTAGTTCTAACGAACAGCGTTTGTCCCATCGACTTTACTTTGGCCAATGATACTACTACTACTATATACTATATACTATATACTATATACTATATACTATATACTATATACTATACGCGTTTTCTGAGGAGCAACATGAGACTTGATTTTCCTATAGTCTGGCTACTATACTATACTATAGAACCCTGGGCCATGTTTCCCGAGAGAGACTGCCTTCTCTCAGGCCAGCAGTCTTATACTTATAGTCGACTGCTCTATGACGATCTGACCTCTTTCCTGGGCTCTGCTCGCTCGTCTACGCTCCGACCAATTCAGTCAAAATCGAAAAAACGATGTTTCGTCTAAGAATAAGAAATAGTAGTAGTAGTAAAAAAGTGCACTTTTTCCATATATTTCGAGGGATCCCTATCTTTATCTCTATCCACAGAGATACCTATCTATTCTATTCTATATAGAGAGAGATTTTTCTAAAAATTGATCTAGACTATCCTCTCCTCTATCCGGATAGATATGTCCCTATGAGCGACTAGGCCGATCTTTTTTTATATGTTTTGGCCACGTCCGTTTCCGCTCCGAAGAGGAAGGTTTGGATCTTTCAATCTTATGTCGTGAGGGATGTGACCTATGTTAGGTCCATAAGATACCACAGCTTTTAGTGTTCTATGATTCACCTCCGAATAATGAGTAGGTAGTTCGATCCTTTTGATTCTTATCTTCCTAGTAATAGTAAACGGGGATCCGGAGCAATAGGTCGAATTTCTATATAATTTGTTTGTGTAAACAAAAGGGCTTATTGCTCTTTTTCGGTTTTCGTTTTCCTCGATAACTTTGAGGATCTCCTCTACCCCTTCCTCTTCCTCCTTCCTTCTTTTCCATAAGAAGAAGTATTTGAAATGAAACAAATTCCTCTTCATTCTGTTGTGCTCAGCGAAGGAACTGCCTAAGCATACTTTTGCGGATCCAAACTTCTTTGTTCTTTCTAAGTCTTCTTCTTGCATATAAGAACGCAACTCTTGCAAAAACCCGGATTTTAGTAGTAAGCGGCATCCCCTCTGAGTTGTGAGTAAGCGGAACCATTCTGTTTTTGTTCTTCTCCAGATTCTGACCGGTAGGAATTTGCCTATGATTTTTCCAACTGATATGTCGATATAGAAAGATCTCCTTATTTCTTCACCGCGGGTTCTCGCGTCATTTTCTTTAAAAGATATTAGATCACCATGGGAAACTTTAAAATGAGTAATGGTTACCAGTCCATTATTCAAACAAACCCTTCGATGACTTATCGGCTGCCTTGCTTGAGGAAGAGTGTCACTAAAACGGAGACGAACCGGAATCACGTCCGATCTTGTTTCTTGATTGAGTAAAAAAGGGATATATGAAGTTCGTTCTCTTCCTCTGTGCATCTCCCTTATGGGTAAATCCCCATAATAAAGGGACAACTTTCGTGTAGTTTGTGATTTGATGTTACTGTTTAGATTTTCTCTCTGAGAAAGATTTCTTTTAATGGATCTCCTCTTGTTCCTCAATCTTCGGAGAATGCGGCGTTGGATTAGAGAAAGTTCTCTGTTCCGAACATTTCCTGGAAGTAGACGGCACGTTTTAAATCTTAATGCAGGCATATTTCGTTGAATCAGTCTTTTTCGCCACATCGCGTATAAAGGGAATCGAACCCAACTCTTCCACGAACCCCCCACGAATGGTCCTCCCTTAACTCAATGAACTTTGAGAATTCCTTTGCCTAGTTTTTTTCTTTTCAGTTCTCATAAGTCCTTGATATACTAGCCTCAATACTTGACCGACTGCGTCACAGTGCTCAGGTAAAGTGGCAGTGGTTGAAAGCGAGCGGAAACGTCAGTGTTTTCTGTGCGTTACGATAGTAGTGGTGAAAGAAAATCCAATTCAAATATCTCAACGTAAAAGGAAAATCGTTTCACTTTGATTTGAAAAGAAAGACTCCAGCTAGCTATATGAGATCGAACTTCTTCCATCACTCTATCTACGATATTCATTGCACCATGATTGAAGGCCTACGCATCTTCTTTCGGGTATTTCTTATTGGTTGACATAAATTATAGACACCGTGGGGACGTCATCTAGACAAAAAGGGAAACGATTTATGATAGATTACCATCAATCCCATCTTATGGTGTTACACCCATGGACTAAAGATACTAGTCTTCCTACATTGCATCTATTGGGTTGAGAGAGGATCTCCTTTCTCCTAAAAATCCTCCTTGTCCATGATACTTACTTGCAATCAATTCATAGTCTTCCCAAGTAGCTTCTAGGTTGGACCAATGAATGAGCACTTGTGGTACCGCTGCATTTCTGGAACGGCTACTGCCTACATAACTTGTCTTCCTCTTTTCAAGGAAGTCAGTATCAGACCATATGTAGTTCTCGTCTCGAGGGTCTTACTTCCTTTTTCCCGGACCAAAGAAAAGAGATAATTTATTAGCCTTCTCACATGGACATAAAGACACGAGTTAATCATTCGCATGCAGCCTCACATAAACAACAAATAACAAGCGCATGCAGCCTCACATAAACAACAAATAACAACGCGCACAAGCTTAACACTCATATATTTTTTTAGATAATATGGACATAAGATTCCCCTCTTACCCCTAACTAACGATTATGCTGCTCTCGTCCTGTTTTTCCATACTTCCCGCAGCGCAAGAAAAAGAAAAACTAGAAATAGGAACAAACCGAGACCGAGAGCGAGAGCGAGAGGGTGAATGCCAAATTGATCCAAAGGACTCTCCGCTAAATGCATCGCAGCGAAATTTGCCGCTAAATTCTCATTCGCTAGCTCAGCTATTCCGTACTTGAAGGCTTCACTTTCAGTGCCATTTGCTACTAAATCCCGGAGCTGTGATCGAAGAAATCCTATATTAGCACTCCCCCCATGTATTCGTTCGGCTGCAACTAGAATCTCTTGGTGATCCCTGCCGGGCATTAATTTGGCCATTTCCTCGCGTATAGCCCCTTGATATTCTACGACCCTTTCATCGGTCGGGTTTGGGGATGGCCGATTTACGGACGAAGAGGAAGAGGGAGTACCACTGTCCGTTAAGAATACTCCTTTCACGGAAGAAGGGGATGGCTGGTTCACAGAAAAGGATGCTAATGGCGAGGGTTGATTGACAGAGGAAGAGGATGCTAATGGCGATGGTTGATTGACAGAGGAAGAGGACGAGGGAGTCCCAAAAGAAATGAATCCTTCTGAAGAAGAAGGACTATGAGAGTGTAGACTAGAATTGCAAGACAAAAAAGACGATGAACTGGTGCTACTGGCACTCCCTCCCGAAAGATCACCCATTTTATTTCTGATATCCAACATGAGAAGATCTTCTGGTCTAGAATTAGTCGTTTTTTGCATTTCTTTATTTGGTTGGGAAAGGAAAGAAGAGATCGCGAACCGCGCCCACACAATCTCTTACACAGCAACACTGCTTGTCAAGTTAAGTAGCGACCTGCATACAGGGGACCCCCTCGTGCCCCACCCCAAGGGCTGACTCTTCTTTCATTACATACGATTTTTGTTACTGATCAAATTTGATTAATGGATGTCTCAGAAGACAGGCTTTCTCCGACAAGAAAGATGAGAGGAACCGTGGAGTTGGACCAATACGTTGGAATAGATAGCTCTGTTGCTTACTTTCAAGCTTTAGATAGCTCTGTTTGTTACAAGCAAAGAAGAAAAGATATAGCTTTAGTTTTACACCAGCTACGCCCTTCCCCATTGCAACGTTGTTGGTTTTCGTTTTATTTTTGGATCCATGCAAGCCATTTCCTGTTGATAGGAAGGCAGAGTAACAAGTTGATTTCGAGTACCATACCTCCTTTCCGGTTCACAGACAGATCGAGGGTCACACCTTACACTTGCGTCACCTGCCTGCCCTTCTCGGTTTAATTGAATAAGACCTAGGACCAAGGATGCATTTTTTGAATGGAGTCTTCTCTCTAAATATTTCCGGGAAATATACCGGGTCAAACCTTCCGAGCTAACTGGACCCTACCCTTTTTCAGAGAATCATTCCTCCCCCACTCTCTGCCCTTCTAAAAAGAAAATGCATTCCTTCGCACTGTGCTTGACTTTCGCTCTTATAGCACTCTTTTCCTTAATGCCTGTTGGCTCTAGCACTGTGCTCTTTGCTTCTAGTCTCGCTAGCTATGAAACTTCCACTGAAAAAGAAGAATTTCCACGCCCACCAACTGCAGAAGCTCAATCAATGGCCACTACCGACAAGGGGACAATAGAGCTGCATTGAACACGCATCCAGCACCTCGAGTCACTACCAACCAGAAAACGAGCGATATAGGAGGTAGACTGCCCGCTCCACAACGAGTGAAGAGTGCCGTAGAGCTGGAGACATATCCTTCCTGAAAGCCAATCGATCTGATCTGTTGGATAGTGCCTGAAAAGCTATTCCTCGCTAGCGCTGTCTTGTCTGTTCCTGTTCTGGATTGGGGCACGGGCTTTCTGTAGATTGGGAATTGCTGCTTCAACAATAGGAGCACAGGGCTAACGCCTCTTTGTTTAGGTTTTAGAAAAGTAGAAAGGAGAAAATTGGACTTTCAGAACTAATAACTATATTCTTTGTCTGATTTCTTTAATTGTCCGAGTTCTCTCATTAATGAGTTGGCTCGGCCATCATCAAGTAGTGAATCCCCTCTCGGGGAAGTCCCATTTCTTTCTGAACGGGAGTCGGAGTTTCTACAAATTGTATTGGAAGTGGTATTTGTAGATTGTGTCAGTGTTTAGCCAAGATGTCTCCCTTTGCGAAACGAATCCAAGGGCGGAGTGTTATCGCTTGCGTCGGTCCCACCCACCCTTGGGAGGGCCCGCCGGCCTTATCCTTATCCTTATAGTGATCTCGCTTTGAAAAGAGGACTTTCATAACAAGTGGAGTCGTCTTGTGGGTATCAACAAGAAAAACCCTTCTCACATAAGAGCTCAAGAATAGATGCCTTGCCCCGAGAACAGGGATTTGAACCATTGGACTTTTCTAGCTGTCCTGCCACTGGGTTCCAAGTTCGTACGTAGTCTAGTCCATTTCTAGGCAGGAATTGCATTTTATGACATTGGCCCGTTCCTCAATACAATAGTTCCGTAGTGCCAGGTGGGAAGCATCCTTCTTTGAATATGATGATGGGCTCCCCGGTTTCAAAGATAATAAACCTATAGTTATATTACTTGCGTGTTGGTAAGGCGGCTAAGGTTCTTACGTATCATAGTTTAGTTCCTTGTTTGTCTAAGAGGAGTTCATATAGCCAGTCCAGTATGGAACCAGATCCGGATATCCGTACTTTTGGTGGTGCGGTTCAGAGCAGAGGAGAGGTTCGGTAGGTTGACAAGAAAGTGCGCCGCTAGCTTTTGTGTGTTCACACAAGGTCAGAAGGAACCTCCGAGTGGATCCAACAAAGAATCGATTCTATGCCTTCTCTTTCAGTGTTCGTAGGGCTGGAAATTATACACGCTGGTAACTAGTAAGCTGGAATAGTCAGGTTAGGAATGGAAAAGAAGGAAGGAGGAAGCGAGTTCTCTACTCTAGTGAAGCTAGTGCTAGTTCTGTACTCTAGTTCAGTCCCCAAGGCGCGAGTGAAGCCCTTCTCCATACCTTCGATAAACTACTTGCCTCATGGAAGTTCAAGTTCTCTTTCATAGAATGACTGGCTTTACATATCTCCTTATTCGTAGGAAATGAATGGGCAGCAACTTAGAACCGAAACCGGAAGGCAAGAAACCGAGCTATTCAAGAGAGATCCGGCACATCACAAGATAACGAAACAACTTGGAAAGCTAGTTCGGAAAGTTCACCTATGAAAGCCCTACTCAATATTGCCTCGGGCCAGGTCAATAGATGAACACATAGAAGTGAGTAGAAAAAGCAAACTTTAGTGAATGAATGCGATCTAGACCCTGCAACTAGACCGAGCAAGAGGAAAGGAATGCGATCCTCAAATAAAAGAATCTATCTAGCACTAGCAGCAAGGAATGAGATAGAACCTCGAGCAAGAGATATGAGCGTTGATCTGATCTTATGAGAATACTGCGGCACTCTTTTGGTTCTTCTGATTTCTAGTCTAGTTTCCTTTCCTTAAGGGACAGGGCGGCGTAGAGCTGAGGAGAGAGACAGATGGATGGCAGATGTGAATGAATTGCAATATGCATGCTGCCTGCCACCGAGGAGTAGTAGTATTGATGCCAGTGTGGAAGAGTTCGCTGGATCATTCTACCGGAGTCAATCAGTTTGATTCGTAACAAATGAGATTAGTTCACGTATAACGAGCATAAAGACGAATCTAACCGCTAGTTACTCTACTCATTGGCTCCATCCCGTTTTTGAGGCCTTCTCTTTTTCGTGATCTGGGCCATAAATCAATGGTGCCGCAGTCTATGAAGCAAGAATGGCCAATGACATACGCTATGGAAGCCGTAAACCTGGATTGGAAAGCGGAGATTCTTCTGAGAGAACTGGAACTCTGACCCAAGGCAAGACTTGACTTCTCTGATCATCCCTTCCCTGGCGCCTGAGCCCGGCAATAACAATAGCAGACAGGTCAGTTGTTCAAGTCCGTCTGGTTGATAGGTCAGCTCAGTATAGAATCTTGTATGGTAGTCCAGTAATGACCAGGCAAGTGAACCGGCTTGAGAGACGTAAGAACCGGGAGAACACAGGACGCACGGAAAACTTTCCTGCTCGAGTAACAGAGTCTTGGCTGGCGGAGTTGGAGAAGGGGCACCGACCAGAAGCTAGACAGAAGAATGACCTTATTTTCCTTTACTCTCCATTCCATTTGTCCTTCAACCGGATTAATGGTCAACGACATTTACAGCCTTTCCTTCACACAAGGTTTTTAATCCATCTCCCCTGCTTAGGACAGTAAGGGGAAGTAGCGATATTCCGATTCCTTCGTGGGGAATCAACGAAGGGTCCAGCTGCTTTAGTACTTAAGTTAACGCCCCAGCCCTTATCCAGAAGGTAGATGCGGTAAGCCAACTCCTATCCTTCTTGCGGAAAGGGCATTCAATGCCATCTGAATTCCCTTCCTTGCTTCGAGGAGCAGGTCGAATAGTCAAAGAAGGGGATGGCTAATTCCAGGAATAGAGTAGCATTCTCAGGCACTACCCTCAGTTGCAGCCTCAGTCCATATAAAACAGTCAATCTACCAGCAGCAGAGGCTGCAGATACATGTCCACCACCTGTTTATCTACTACCATAAGCGGGAGCAGTTGCAGGTAAAGAGTGTTGTGAGGGCTTTCATTTGCGCGTTAAGGGCAGTTTCTGTTATAGCACTAGAAATCAGTGCCGTTAGTCCCTTCTCGAACAGCAGTTTTAGCAATTGAATCAGCTGTTTCCTAATAGACTAGGCTGTTAGCAGGATTTGCAGGCGAGACAGATGAGGAGGCATAGAAGGAGCAATTCCATTATGTGCTAAAGGCTGCGGAATAAGAGCTCTTAGTCCTTTCGGCGTAGAGAACGAATCCTCTGTTGCAAGAAGAAGGGCAATGCCGATTGTAAGGTTAAGTATTACGTACGTCAAAACCAGTCAGTGACTCATTTAAGTGTTGTGCGAAAAGGTAGCCTTTTGGCAACTGCAACCATCCATAGCGAGCGACGGAAGATCAATAGGCTGTTTTTTCATAAGTTGATAAAAGGAGAGAGCAGCTTAATGAGAGAAGTAGCAGTGAGGGCGCTAAGCAGGTGTCAAGTTAATTGGTCTGAGAGCCAAGCCAGCTTTCAATTTCAAGTAGTAAAAAGCAGGCATTAAAGTAGGTGAGTAAGTCAAGTTCTCTATATGCTTGAAGCTGATACGCGCCTTTGTTGCCTTCTGTCTTCTTCCCTTTGGTAGTTCTGTTTCCAGCTGAGGAATTGGAATAAATAAGTAAGGCTAACTAAAAGAGAGAAGAGGGTCTACAGTCATTCTATCTCAACACTGAAGAATAAGACGTCTATCCTTACTCTTGCATTAAATAGAATAATCAGAAAGGGAGGGTAGTATAGATTTGAATCAAGCTTCAATTCCAACTAAAGATGAATCTTTGAACTATCTGAAGGGAGCACTTATTAAATACAGCGACATAAATAATTTAGAAATACCCAAGATGGGTCGACGTTCAAAAAGACGCTATCAGTCATATATCCCTGTCGATAAAACAGAAATGAAAAACAAAACTCTATTTTTTGTTGCTGATCTAGAAACTCTTTTATTAAAAAGACGAGACACGGATGTCGACAAAACTCACGTGCCCTACGCAGGGGGGTATATGATGGTTGATATGGAAAAGCGGGTTAACGCGGAGCATATTACGACGTTCTATGCACATGACTACTCAAAAGTGTGCCAGGATTTTCACGATATGAGTGAAAAGATGCTCACAGAGATGATTAATAGAATAGTAAAGGATGTTCAAAGAAGAGGAAGTTCAATGGTTGTATACTTTCACAATTTATCTCAGTTCGACGGTATTATGATACTCTCTTTTTTAACTAAAAGTTATAAAAACTGTCATATAGAGCCCATCATGAGAAACGACTGTATTTATTCCATAAAACTGTATAAGGTATCCAAAAATGGGGATAAAAGGCTTGTTTTAACGTTCATGGATTCGTACCTCCTGTTGAAAGTAAAGCTCGCTGATCTAGCCAATAGTTTTTGCCCAGAATTGGGGGGGAAGGGATCTTTCGATCACCAGAATGTCACCGTTGATAAACTACCTAGTATTAGGGAAGACTCTTTAACTTATCTTAAACAAGATATTCTAATAACAGCTGCTGTTATGCAACGCGCTAAAGCCATTATTTGGGAAGAGTATGGGATTGATATCCTGAAAGTATTAACAATATCAGCATTGGCCCTAAAAATATTTAGACGTGTTTACTATAAGGATGATGATGATAATCGCATCTACATTCCTGACGATAATGAGGCTCAATTTATTAGGGAAGGCTACTACGGTGGTCACACGGACGTGTATAAGCCATACGGGGAGAATTTGTATTATTATGATGTAAATTCTCTATACCCCTCATCTATGCTAGATGATATGCCTATAGGCAAGACCCGCTGGGTTAGTGATCTAGGATCAAAGAAATCAAAGATTGTGTTGAATGATATGTTTGGGTTCATTAGAGCTTTTATAATTTGTCCTAAGCATATTAAAAAGCCTCTTCTACCTTATAAAAAGGATGATGGTACGATAATCTTCCCCACGGGGAGATTTCTCGGTGTTTATTTTTCTGAGGAGCTTAAGTATGCAGTAAGTTTGGGCTACAAAGTATACCCGATCTGTGGATATATCTTTGATAGAAAGGAATCACCATTCAAGCGTTTTGTGTACGACATCTACAGCAAAAGGCTTGATGCTAAGGCTAAAGGGGAGAAAGCTCTGGATTTCATCTATAAAATCACCATGAACAGTCTCTACGGGAGGTTCGGGATCAGCCCCGAAAGCACAACGACTCAAATTGTTTCTACAGAAGAAAGTAGAAAATTAGCTCTCTATAATGATGGGTTTGTTCAAAGTTATGAGCTTAGTTCAGACAAGTGCCTAGTAACATGCAAAAATGTCAGAAGTTTGGATTTACTGAAGCTTAGTTCAGACCGCCCTACTTATGCTGCTGTTCAAATATCGGCCGCTGTCACGGGTTATGCCCGCATAAGAATGCACCCATTCATTTCGAGGGATGACTGCTATTACACGGATACGGACTCAGTCGTTGTTGAGAGGGAACTTCCTGAAGAAGAGGTATCACCTACCGCTTTGGGTAAGTTTAAGCATGAGCACTTTGTCGAATATGGCATCTTTTTAGCACCTAAGTCCTATATGCTTAAGGCATCTAGTGTGGACCAACCCATAATAAAGTTTAAAGGAGCGGGTAAAGATGAGGCTGATGAAGAATGGTTCATCAACCAGCTAGCTGACCCTAGGGCTAAAAAAGTGATTTCATATGTCCGAAAGTTCAGTAGAAACTTCCGTGAACTGTTGGTTCAAGAGAAAATGTGTAAGTATACCATGGGGTTAGAAAGTAAAAAGAGGGAGTATGTGTTCGACAAAAATGGAGTATGGGTTGATACTAAGCCCTGCCATATAGGTGACTTTGATGTGAAAAGTATCAATCCGACCTCCTATCGGATAATTATGAATTTGTTAGAGGAGAATGAAGATCTCCGAAATGAATTTTCTAATTCGGAAATCATGATTGCTAATCGGGAGATTCAAGCTGATGCTGCTAAAAAGAGGAAAGCCTCTAAGCTAAGAGGAAAGCCTCTAAGAGGGGGAGACACCCCTTCTCATATTGAAGAATAGGCATGGAATGCATTCCCGAGCTCTATAGTATAGACCATTGCTGAAACAAGATATGAATGAACAATTACAACCGCTTCTCAAGCTAATACCAAACAGAGCCCGAAACCACTCAAGTAAAGCACAAGCTGAAACCAACGAACCTGTGCAGGCTAGGCCACCTTTACTAGTCAGCTACAAAACAGAGGAATAGCGAGGCACCTTCCCGGAAACCAGATATGATCCAACCTTTCACTTACAAGAGTCAAGCCAAGGAGAAGGCTAAACCCATTTCTGTATATGATCCGCCAGGTCATGTCATGTCTTGTGTCAAACAGATCATTAGTTGTGATCTTTGGTAATTGTCTTGTACAGCACAGTACAGACGAAGATCAATACATCGGATTCCTTCTTGTCTGATTGGAAGGGATGGATTGTGCTTTGGCTCATGTACTCTATAAGGGTTAGTAAACCAGGGAATGCCTTTGATTATCTTTTTGACTTTCTATAAGGGTCTTGTTATGTCCTTTGTCTCTCTCTCTGCTCTATAAGGGTCTTGTTTAGTGGTATACTCTTTGATCCTTACTCTATTTACTACGCAAATAAATTGTTCGTTTGCGGTGATAAATGAAGAATCTGGGTTCGCCATTCGGTCAAGAGGAAGAGTCAAGTAGTAGGTGTGGCTGCTCACGGCACCCCCGGCACGGTTCTTTAGGTCGATGAATCGAATCTTCCATCCAATACGCTAGGCTAGTTTCTTTCCACAACTCTCGTTCTTTACACGACTGATTGGCTGCTTGGCCGGATCTGGATCACTGCTTTAGGTATTAGTACTATGGCATTCAACCTAAATGGTTTCAATTTCAACCAATCTGTAGTTGATAGCCAAGGTCGCGTTATTAATACTTGGGCTGATATCATCAACCGTGCTAATCTTGGTATGGAGGTAATGCACGAACGTAATGCTCACAACTTCCCTCTAGACCTAGCAGCTCTTGAAGTTCCATCTCTTAATGGATAAGGTTTTTATCCTAAACATATAGGAAGGAAAGCCGGGTTCTTTTATGAGGAAGAAGCAGTGCACGATTGTGCACCAATGCGCCATAAGAGCTAGCTTTGCAAAAAGGAATTCTATTTCCACTCAAGACAAAAAGGTTATCCCTTTACCGCCAAGTATGAACTGAAACTCTTATTTCTGGTTTTCACAATAAATATAGAATTACCTAGAACAATACCAGACGTATAATAACACACCTACAAGGACAACCACACCGAATGCCAGGTATCTAGGATTGTCACTATCGTCACTATCTTCTTCACTCCCACTACCTTCTTCTTCACAGCCACCACCTTCTTCTTTACAGCTACTATCCACCCCCTCTTTACAGGCACTACCTTCTTTACTGCTAGCATATTCTATAGTGGCATTCTCCTCTACAGAATCTATGGTATGATCACCATCAGAGCATTTCCCCCAGAATTCGAATTTATCCGACAATTCCTCTTCTCTCAACTTTCTATCCAAGCAATCCGTTAAAGCCGTCCTTTCCACAACCGCATCATAAGCTTCTAAGATTGATGTACTAATCACTTCCTCGTATGGAATCCATACGAATAATTTACGAACTTTGAATAAATCAATAATCAATTCTATATCAAGATAGTGCGGGTCCACAGATATGAAATCTGGTGCGCTCTCAGTATAACAGTACCACACTGTTACATAAGTACCTAATCTAACTAGTGCAAAGATGTTCCCATAGACATACCTAACACTGTTGTCTGATTGTGATGTCACCACGTGTACTAAACATTGCAATACTTTATGTTTTGCAGAAACACCGAAGTTTTCATACTTTTCTAATGCCCTTTGTAGGTGGCTATATAAATTATCTGTAGCCCTGTTATAGAGAGACCGCAACCCCTTATATTCACTGAAATCTGCACGATAAATCTTTCTTTTCAATTTTAAACGGAGCAACGAGCGCATATAAAGATAGTGCATACGCATGATAGGATCCATATCTTTCAAACTCAACCCTTTAACCAGACGATTAACCGCAGGTGTGTAATAAGAACTTTCGACAGCGTATTGCACATATGGATTTTTTGCAAAGATGGTTTTACGCATGTGGTTATCAATGAAACACTGAAATGGGTTGAATGGGTTACCTATATGAAACATATCACTAATATTTGCATGAATTGAATCCCCCGCGACATCTTCACCCCTTTTTACCTCTTCCGTACTGTTAAGAGCTGCATTAATACTCGAATTAGCCGAATGGCTTAAGGCACCCATTGCAGATGATTCTGGTATATCGTTGACTGTATTAGAAAGTGTGGTATTCAACTGTTCTAATGACTCGACAGTGTTTTTCATGATATAATAGTGTGTCCCTTGTTTTTGTGTGTGTTGGGTATTTTGTATAGTTGCATCTACCCGATGGGGGTTTCCCCCCCTTCTCTAAGCTTATAATAGCTTAGACAGATACAACTGTAGGTGCTTTTACTCGCCTTTCAGGATTTGCTTATTTTATAGTTGAGGGGGCTACCCAATCTCTACTGTAGTATTGTTCTACAGATTCACCCCATCAACATACTCTCGGCATCCATCACCGTTTGTGATCACTTCTTACTATGAGATCACATACTCAACTAATGAATTCAGGAGCTTCCCCTGTGCGATTTCTGAATAAATAGAATACGTAATTTGATACTCAACACTCTGTAGTTGATTTCAAGCTATTGAAGAGGATGCTTCCCTTCCTCCTTGCTAGAGCCCATCATCACGGGTACTGAATTATGCTATCAGGCTCAATACTGACAAATAACGACCTTCTCCTTATTCATTGGACTATCGTAGTAGTACCAGGAGGAAGAAGATTGGTAGCTATAAAGGTAGCACTCATAATACCTACTGCAATACACGCTACTAGATCTAGCTTGTTAGCTTCAACCTCCTCGAAGTGATCTAGATTAAGGTGTCTGTTTGAATTCAAATCGGTTATGCTGATAATTTCGTTATCAAAAAATTGGATTGATTCCTCATTTAGTAAATTGTGAAAAAAAGTATCATTTCGACAAGTTCTTAACACAGTCTTAACGACGTCTTTTGT
Organism: Zea mays; assembly: GCF_902167145.1. NCBI lineage: Eukaryota > Viridiplantae > Streptophyta > Magnoliopsida > Poales > Poaceae > Zea > Zea mays. The sequence goes on along the minus strand of NW_023366777.1, from coordinate 44,245 downwards.
AAATATGTACGAAACCCTCTTGTACCCATCAACAACCGAAGCTGGGTCCTTAAAAGAATCTAGGTTTACCCCGCGGAAGAATCCTAAATCAGGTATAAGGTGTGGTGTGATATAGTACCAAACAACTAATCCTACGCCAGAATACACAAGTATATTAAAGAAACCGTAGAGATACTTACGATGCCTTTCATCAAAATGACGAGTTGCAACTTGCATGAAAATGGCTACTCTAGATTGCGGAATGAGAGATTTGAGGCCAGCTCCCAAATGGGCATATTGATATAATACAGAATCACTTAATACTAAGCCTTTTATACTCCGTAAGCCTAAAGAACACTTTATTCTTAGAAATCCTATCCTATATGGAATATTCTCATCATAACTAAAGAGATTTCTTAGTCTATAGATCCATTTAGTAGGATAGTTATCAGGTGTCAGAGAATAGAGCCATTGTAGCTGTTTAATTGGTTCCTTTGTTATATGGTTGGTTATTCCTATTAATGTAATATCCGGCACCTTATAAATAATATCACATCGATTGCCCTTATAGATAAGAGGATTAAATTGAAGTATAGAATGTATACATACTAACGATAAGAGTGTGAGGATACTCTCAGCCATCCACCATGGTATCCCGCTTACCCACCAAGGCATGGCATCATAGGTATGTGTTATGTTGAGTATATAATACTTTATATATTTCATAAGTAACCTGCTTATTTGAATGAATAGAGCTTCACCGTCGCCACCACCGTTGTGGCCTCGATTAGTACCCCCTATGATTCCCTCTATCCCATCTGTTATATCCATTTCTTCATCACTTGCATCAGCCTCGTAATAAGTTGTATTCTTATTGTCTAATGATAAAGAGGATTCTCCCCGATCTATAGGATCTTCATCGATGAAATGGAAATCATGAATATCCTCGATGTAAGTTTTTAGAAAGGTGCTTAAGAACTCATTAGTAGAATCTCGATTAAGAGAAAGGCTCGGTTTGTCAAAATATCCGGTAATCTGCTTACGCAAGGGCAACAATATGCGAATCGTGCTCATAATATCTTCCATTCTTTGTTCTTGTTCGGGATTTTTCTTTGTTGAGTGTACCCCGACTCTATACTGAAAATAGTATAGAGAGACTCAACAGTGTCTCTCGTGTGTAAGAGACGTGTTTTTTGTTTCAGTTTCACTATTGGTTGGATTTATTTAGTTTGAGACATGTAAGGACTTCTCCGGAGAGGTATTCTCTGCAGTTCTGTCCATCTCTGTCGGCACCATTGTTATCTGTCTCTTAATAGTAGAGGATCGCCGACGCCCTGTCTTTGAAGTAGATACCTGGTTGGTATCTTTATGTAGATTGGAAATGTGCTTGTATACTTTTCTATTGCCCAGTGACTCTGAGAAAAGTGGGAAACCATGTCAAATCCGCATGCTTGGCCTTCGGATTCGTAGTCATAGGTGCCTTGCTTATATTTATTTTCAGACAGGCGGCATAGGATCAAAGGTTTCGAACCAAGAAGTTTCCCATTCCTTTGGCGACGCAGGGAAGTCTCATTTGGAATTTCATATAGCCAGTGGAAAGAGGCGGTTTCTGAGAAGCATCCAAAGGCACTGCGAAGAATATCCATGGCGCTAAGGACTCGATCGGAGGTGCCTTCCTCAGGAAGAATGGTTGGGAAGAGACATCATGAATCCTCATTCTTTCGAATGAACTTATATGAATTATGCATTTTTCTCGTTTCCGTCCATTTATGTTCATCCACATTTTAGAAATAGAAATTCATCCCGAAATAACCAACTACCGCTTTCCTCGAACTCTGGCTTCTGCATTAAGTTAAGTGAAGGTAGTCTAGGGTAAGGCCCGAAGAAGTCATTTAAGAAATCGAATAAGAAGCTCGAAAGAAGTGAAGGCGTATCAGATACGGATCAGTCTCTTTCCCCGTAGGCATGAGTACGGCACCCTTGACTGGTTCTAACCATTCATTCTTCCCTGGTTCGACGCTTTCTCTAGTGGAGTGGATATGTGTTCGTCTACTTGACCTTTGTTGGTTCATACATACCTTTTCATTCCTGCTAGTAAGGCATCCCAGCTTTGCCTGTCCCCACGACTGCCCGCATCAACTTGAAACCGGAGAGCACTGGCACTGAGATACCTTACTTACTGAATTTCCTGCTGGCCTTCCCTTACCTGCCCTTCCATTTAGGTTGACGAATGGGATTTCCTTTTCTAGAAACACTGGGAGACTGGGTCTTCTCAGACAGAGATGGTTCTGCTCAGCGAGAGAACGAGCATACGAATCAATTCCATGCCCTGAACTTTGAACCAGAGATCCAGCTGGCACTTCTCTTTTGATTCATAACCCTTGCTTTGGAATATCCGGTTGACTTGGGCAGTTTCTTCTATATCTCGAATGCTTCAATCGCCAGGCCAGGTTCGATCAAAGAAGTTGATAGCGCGAAAGCTGTTTTAGTTAGTCACGTGCATCCTCGCCTCTTGCTGAGTCAGGCTATCAAGCCGTTGCGCTGCGTCTATCCGTTTTCTTGTTGGGTCAGGTTGAGTTCTAAGCCCGTGTAAAGTGAGCTTGGTCTGGAGCAAGCTTGACTCGTACAATAACTCGTCTCGTCTCGTATAGTATAGACGTTGAAGAAGCAGTCAATGGTGCCTGCTCTAGAAAATGCATATATCAATCAAGGAAGTGTTCCAGAATTCGTCGTATCCTGAGGTGAATCTTGCTTGTTTTGCTAATGACGTAAATGGAAATGAAATGAAATCTTGCTTCGTAATGAATTCCGCGAATCAAGAGCTGGAAGAGTGCTTTCAACTCACTCCAAGGGGCAAGGGATGGCACTATCACGACTGAATCGCCTATTCGACTAGTGCCAAGCGACCGATATCCTGATTGCCAATCGAACCCATAGGGACAAGAAACAGATCAAACAAACCATTCACATCACATGACCCTGACACTGTGCCTATCTCGTCTCGTAAGAAAAGAATTGGGTGGAGAAGCTGGCCTGGTCAATCCAAGAAAAAAGGATCCGTCCGATTCAGTGGTTTCGCCCATAAGGGAAGCATACTTTGATCAGAAAGGCGGGTCCTCTACGCTTTGAAAATAGCAGGTAGTAGGCCCATGGGAAAACAGACTTGCTCAAATCCATATTCTTGTTTCCCGAGGCAAAACCCACTAGTGAGTCAAGTGAAAGTCCTCCAATCTGTGAGGAGAGGAAAATCCTTATTGCATAGTTGAGCAACTATCTACTATTGATGACTGAGGCATTACAACGACGAAGATTGCAGATTTGGAAAGAGTATCATTGTCTGACAACTCTTCCTTTATACAGGAAGCAACAGTAGGAAATATGAGGAGTTTATGTTCACATCCACCAACCTACCAGCTTACTAGGACGGACTATGAAGAACTGCAGCGGATGACAATGGCGCTTCTATTCGAATCGAACACAAAGACGACCCAAATACAAATACTATTTCATTTCATTTAGTAGAGTAGAGTAGAGTAGAGGAGGGGAGCCCCACCTTTGATATCCAGTCGTGTGCCTGCCTGCTCTTAGATATGATTATTTCGATTAGACCGCTCTGCTTTGATCGGGATCTTACTCCACTAATGGTTCTGTTTTCGTACCAACTGCCCGGCCTAGCGCTTTAAAAAGGGCTGTCTGCATTACTGGAAAAAAAAGTAGTAAAATAAAAGTAGGGGCCACGTAGACTATTCTGAGGTGGTATGCTAAATCCATGATCCACTGATGTAGCTAGTGTGACTAAAGCTGCAGCTATTGGCTTAACAGGTTCTAAACTCTCCCACCCGATAAAGGAATTGAAAGACTACCCCGGGCCCGGGCCACGTAGACTATTCCCTTCCGCGGACATTCTTTTATAGTCTAGAAGGAAAGTAGCAAAGCCGAACGCAAATACACATGCAAATTGCGTCGACTACCTCATCACTGTCCAAAATGGGGGATACCGCTATTCATACATGGATGGACGAGGGACTCCGCTGACAACATCAGTAGATGACTTTTCTCTTTTCTCGCGGAATGCTATTAACGTTGGAAAAAACACAGCTCTCAAACTCACCCGGAGGGTGATAGGTAGAAGCATTAGTACCTAACGGAGCGGTATCTAACCAAAAAGGGAAGGGAGGTGATGTTCTTTTTATAAACAGGATGGAGCATGGCTTCCTTTCTTCTTAGATACATTTCATTCATTCCATTTCTCTATAGTTTACACTATAACATCTTTTAAATCCTGACAGATCTCGAAAAGGGTGGGGGCACTAGAACCAAATCTACATACACATCGAAACTTCCTATCTCAGCCAAGCTAGCACCTTCATCCCACCAATGCATTGTACGACTCTCCACCCTCCGCCTTGCCTTTTCCTCCCTCATGAAATCCAAATTTCCCGCAATGAAATTCGATTTCGTTCATGTGCAAAACGGCCCTGAGATCCGGGACTGGTAAAACATGGGTGCCCCATTTTCTTTTCCGTGCTCCGCCTTAGTGCCCTTATGAAGGCGGCGGGGAGTCCTTAGCCTTTGAACCAAACTCTAGGGAACGCTCAATTGCCTGACGTCTCAACTGCAATGGTGAACTCAGTGACATACACTGAAATGGATTGCATCTATTGTTCCAAACAAGGCTGATATTAGCAGGGCAAGCCCTTCCATGCAATTTCTTGCTTCGCTCTACAGACGAAAGTGCCGGATAGTCAATGGTAACCAGAAGATCTATGGTTTTCGAGAGAAGGTAATTGGAAAAACGATTCATTCCTTTGCTTTCTTTCAGATATATATTCAATAAGTCTGACCTTACCTGAAAACGAGATTCATGAAGAAGCCCAAAAAGTGCCGGGCTTAGTGCAGCCCAGTTCCTAGCCAGTGTTCAGTTATTTTTTCAGAGCTGTCCTCCTTCCCTTTAAGCTGCTCTCTATTTGAAGCCAAAGTCACTATTTCTATCTTTCCTGTTATTTCGTACCTAGTAGTATATATGGAGAATACCAAAAAGCTATCAATTACGCATAGGAGTTGTATAAAAAAGGGCCCTGACTTGTTGAAGTGCTTATTTTTTAGAGAGATTGACTTTTCTTTCAAAAGGATACATCAACCTGTAGTGAACCGGGCCACCGAGCTTGCTTTTACCGCTCTTACAGCTCTCTCTCTTCTTTTTTTTTGGTAGTTTGGCCAGGAAAGAGAAAGAGGAATGTACCCATTTCTATTTATCCATTCTAATAGAAAGTACCCAAAATGTTTTTTAATGTATGGAGCAGGCGTATGAGTTGATATCTTCAAGAGTCAAATCCTTTTCTTGCCCACCCAAAAGAAAAAAATCGTTACGAGCATCTCCAAAATGGAATTGAAAAGCTCCAATTTCCATAATGGTAGCGGGGAAATACCCAGGGAAGAATCATTCTTTTAATCATCCAGATCTATCAATTTGCGAATTCAATAAAAAACGGACTGATCCTCGGAATACACCATTATCTTTCGAAGTGCGTAGTCAATACTATGTTATATTATATTCAAAGAAACAAGTAAAAGAGTAAAGGCTTCGCCCTTCAATACCACACTTCCAATCTAAATTCCTACGAGATTGACGTTCGAAGAAAAAGACATGGTTTGATAGAAACTTTAAGTGGGTATCAAATAAGCTGGAATGAATGGTATCAATTTCTTCTTTTCTATACTGAATCTGCTTCGGTATCTCTTTCTTCCTTCCCTTCTGTAAACCAAGCAGTGACTAGCCTCTGGCACTCACTTTCCAAAGCACCAATTGACTTGCTTTCAGAACAACCCTGATCAGTTATACCGGAAATACCACCCGTACTACGTACGCCATTCCCAACGCGGAGCGCCTTTATTTTCGTATTGAACTCCGCTAGGAAGAAAAAGTTAGACCGTAGCCTAGTCACTCTTCTTTCCAATATACTTATAAATAATCGTGGCCGGCGCAAACCTAGCACCGCGTTGACATCTTCGCTTCAAAAGCTTTCATTTTATTTCTTTCAAAGGAACATGAACTAGGTTATTTACGGGAAGTCGTCCAGTCTAGGAGCACTCCCTTAGATTTGTAGAACGTGAACATGAGTGGTAGACTGAACACCCACACAATCTCTATTTGACAGAGCAACACCTTGAACGAAATCAAAATACTAAACAGAGTGGGTTACCGGCTCTACGACCCCATTCCGGGGCACTACTGTAGAGCTCTTTGGGCCTTCCATCTTTCTTTCGTCGTTTCGCACATAGATACAACTGTACTCTCTATTAGAAACTATATAATATAATAAAAATGGAAGTACTTTCGAGTAGTCTTACATTCACATCTTTAACTACTCGTTTTTTCCCGTTGCTAGCTAGCGTCTCACCTTCTTTTCCGAAAACGTAGGAACTAAAGAGGCCGGCCTTCGGCAAAGGGAAAGCGTGAAAGGATTTAAAAAAGGGGCTTTTCCCAACGGGGGATCTAAATATGAGGGATACTTGATCCTCAACTCTATTCATACAATCCTAAAGCTATTTATAGCTTGCTGATACTCCGGATACCTGCTCCTTAAGCTGGTTCTCTTCTCTTTGGGAGTTCTCAGCCGCTTCAGCTATTATCCTGGAACGATCTAATTTCAACTGAGAGACTTGCGTTCTTACTTCCTCAAGTGATCCAGGGTAGCTCCCGTTCCTACCATCGTTTAAAGTATCTATCCACTGGATCCAAGCTTGAACCAAGTTATATCGAAAGGCAACCCGATCACAATCTTGGATTGAGCTTAGAACGAAATTGGCGAGGGTGCGTGCTGGTTATGACCAAACCTCTGGCAGTTCTGTGTTTTCTAGTTGTGGAGAAGAGCCAGTCCCCAATTCTGGCAATAGAGAGGGCCTGGTCAACGTCCAACGTTAAGTTGAATTTCAAGTGGGCGCCTAAAAGTGTTATTTTGTGGAAATTATACTTTATTTATGCAAAAATTATTAAAAAAATACCGCTGGGATATGATATGTAAAAACTTTATTAGGAATCCTTTATTTATGGAAAAACGAGGTGGTTTTTTCACGGAGTTTCTAGGGGCGTAAGCAAGGGAAAGATCGGGCTCCAAAGACACGCAAGAGCGAATAATAGCGAAAGGTGAAAAATAGCATCTCATGTGGTGACTCCCATTGCAGAAGTGTAGAAGGCAAGCGAAACATTAAGTAGGCAGCGGGCGGCACAGCACCCAGTTCCTGCAGCTGCACCCCCTTGTAAGTGAAATCGTTTGTTGTTATATGCTCTTTAAGAAATAAGATGAGTTTTAGACTTTTTAGAATGTATTCACCTTTCTTTAACAAAACTGTAGCAGAATTGATGTCGCTAATGCTGACTGATCTATAACGCTCGCTCTGATGCTTCTCTTCTATTCTATCGACACCGCTGGTAACTTACCACTTTGCTATAGCAGATCTGCTAGGGTTCGTGTCATCTAGACTTTACTCAACATCTCTGCTACCGAGCCTCCTTCTTCAAAAGGTGCCGATAGCTACTTATATACTTCCTTGAGATGGCTAGAACCTTCGAAACTGTCTTATCGCAACCCATAAGCTAGGACCAATCATCATTTTATTTGCATTTCAGAGCTGTTCCAGATTGCTATCTGTTCTTAGCTGCTCAGCTCTATTATTCAAAAGAGCTAATGCCAAACCTGATACGCACCAGTTCCACTACCTTATCCTGGGCACCGGCTAATCACTTCTCTATACTGCAAAAATAAAGGATGGTTATTGAATGACAGGAAGAGATCTATTAAAACTTTGTTGTGCTTCACTTCTCAGCTACCAAATAAGGATAAATGAGAGGCCGAAGTCAATGACAAAGATGAATTACGAAACAACTTATCCAATATTTGGATAGTCTTTATTTCTCAACTCATCTCTCTCTAGTCAGCTGCTTGCGATTCGATTCGAACCTTTCTGCTCCTCTTTGCTTTATTGCTGCTCCATCTCGGATCTGATCTGAGCTGCTATTCGCATCTATTCTCGAGGTTCTAACCATTTCTTGTGCATCATTCTTTCTGGATTTCTGCCAATCTCTTTCCTTGTGGATCTCATTCCTGGGTTCGGTAGGTTGATGGCTAAGGGAAGGTCTAGTCTAGTACGGATAGGAATTTAAGACTGGAGGATGCAAGAGAAGCAGATCTTCCTCGGCAAAAGGAAGAGAAGCAGAAGCCAATACAGCGGTGGAAAAGGATGGAATGTTGGACTATGGCCTTGCTTTATGGCAGTTACAAAACACATGAAGTTGAGAAGGGGTCCCGTATCAACCAACAAGCTATCCGTTGACCTATCTTGCCTAGCAAGAAAACGGCTTGCGCCTCACTCAAGCAAGTGCGAACGGGGCATTTTGAAAGTGAAATAACAGATTTTATATTGAATTAGGGCGTTTTATATGCCATCGATCTTCAGGTAACTCATTCACTGGATGAGAGAAAGTTCACGCTCCCTATCCCTAGTAGAAATTGATTACAAAACTGCCGCAGGCAAGATAAATATAAGTACAGGAGAGGAAATAGGAATGAATTAAAGAAAGTAGGACAGGTAAGCACTAGAGTAGAGGATGCATCCATAGAAAGCGGCAAGTTAGAATATTGATATTTATTTCCACACCATAAACAAAGTAACATAATGTGTGAAATAAACTTACAGGGGCGATCTTCCTATGCGATAGATTAGTTGGGCATATACGAAAATATGCAAACCAGGTTTCTTTCCTTTGTCTAGATTTTTTGTGTTCGAGCAATTTGGATTTCCAGCTGGGACTTCAACCGCAGTCTTGCCATTCTTTTTAATCACTGGTTCAATATTTAGATATCCCCGGATGTTCAACTTCAAGGCTAGGGTGGAGATGCTCCATTAGTGAAAGACCGATCTTCCCATACCAATCATCTTCCTCGCCCACTCAATGAATCCATCCTCGATTGAACTAGGGCTTCGCTTCGCTATTGCCTCTCCTGCCTTGTGTAGTGCCCTCTGGGGACTGCTCTAGTTCCCCAGATCTTAGCCAAATCAGTCAAGTTCAATGCTAAGGATTGAGGGTGACCAGTGGTCTTATGTGCATTCGGAAGAACCAACCTATACTAACATATAAGACCGAAGGGACAGACTCCTTTCCGAATGGTCTATGGGGCAGAAGCTATAATCCTCACTTTTTCCTAGCGTCTAGACACCACCTATTAGTAGTAAATCAAGAAAGCATTTAACCATCGTCTGCGTGCATCAATTATTGCTGCTTTCCGAAGATAGACTGAATGCTGAATGAAGAGAAGACTTATCTCCCGCCGTTGCTCGAGCCCGAGCTGCCGCTGTAGTGCAATGGGTCTTTCAAGGATCGAATTGGGCGTGATCTGGCCTTCATCCTCGAGGATATCCTGGACCTTCACATGAACACATTCAACGGGTCGATACCAGCTGCTTTTGGTAACCAGTCTCGGCTCTAGCACCTTGATGCAAGCCAGAATAACCTCACGGGATAAATATTCCCGGGAATAACTGCGTTGGTGAACCAGTTGACACTTGATCTCTCATCAAACAGTTTGGTGGGGCCAATACCTAGGGAGATTGGTCAACTGGAAAATAAGGAATTGCTAATTTAGAGACAGAATGGTCTTAGTGGAAGCATTCCAGAAGAGATTGGTAACCTGAAGCTGCTAAAAGTTCTTCAACTCCCCGGATGCAAGTTCACAGGCACCATCCCTTGGTCAATTGGTGGTCTCAAAAGAAGGAACTTTATATATCAGAGAACTACTTCAATGCTGAACTGCCAACATCTGTCGGTGAGCTGGGCAATCTAACTCGGCTGTTTGCAAAGGTGCTGGGCTCAGTGGGAGCATACCAAAAGAGCTTAGTAACTGCAAGAAGCTTACGCTCAAAAATCTGTCCGTCCCTTCAATGCCTTCACAGGCTCTATCCCTGAAGAACTTGCAGATTTAGAAGCTATTGCCACAATTTTCGTTGAAGGGAACAAACTTACGGGTCATATTCCAGATTGGATACGGAACAGGGCGAGTGTTCGATCCATATCTCTTGCAGAAAACATGTTCCGTGGGCCTCTGCCAGCGCTGCCATTGCAGCATCTTGTTAGTTTCTCTGCAGAAACCAACCAGCTCTCAGGTTCTATTCTATCCCAGCCGAGATATGTCAAGCCAACTCTCTGCAGTCACTCATATTGCACAATAACAATCTGACTGGGAGTATTCTAGAGACATTCATTTAAAGGATGCAAGAACCTCACAGAGCTGAACTTGCTAGGTAACCGTCTTAATGGTGAGATACCAGATTACTTGGCTGAGCTACCGCATAGATAGTAAAACTGGAATTGTCCCAAAACAATTTCACGGGAATGCAGCCTGACAAGTTGTGGGAGTCATCAACCATTTTGGAGATCTTATTCTAACCTTGTTCTATTGCTCTTTCTCAATGGTATTTCGGAGTGCTAGACCTCATTCTCTTTGATACGCTTATTCAATTGTTTCTTACGAAACCTTACGTTACTTTAATTCGATCCACGCGTAGCGCCTTTACTTTATTCTCTTTGAGAACTTTGAAAAGCCAAAGCACCCCGCAACTTCGAATTCGAAAAGAATGCTAAAACACCTGTTCAGTAAGAACAGCTAGCTTGAACCAACCCATTCGGACTGTACCACTTTATAATCCACCACTCTACGCTGATTGACAAAAATCATCTTTTCGGGAAGCGGAGAACTCATCTCAACACAAAGTCTGGCAAAGGATAACCTCTCCTGAGTAGCTGTCAACGATCAGTGAATCAAGGCGATCCGCAGTGAGAAAGCTCACAGTAGAATGCTACTGTAGGCCGGTAATGAGCCCGGTTCGCAGAAAGTAGAAGCTGGAAATGGCTTCCCCTCACACTTTCATATAAATCTTAGCTCTAGCACAACGACCTATGAAACTACTACTTTGCTTTGATTTGAGTACAGAGCCCTTCCTATTTTAGAACTGCAAGTCCTTCGCGCTTCGGAAAAACCTTTGGACTCACCCACCTGCTCACTTACTTTTATGCACCGGAACAAAAGCATTATGCTAAGTGCTAAGTCAGCCTCTTTGAAGTAAGTTCTGAAGCAGAAGCTGGCTAGTGGAGTCAGTTGACCCAGTGCTTTCCTGAGTGTTTATCTTCAATATTGTATCAAGTTGCTTTTTCTTTCCTTTGGCTTGCTTCTCTTAACCTTCTTCACGCCTCCACTCTGCAACGCAATGTTTTAGATCCATCTATAATGAAACGATAAAGTTTGACGGCTTCAAAAAAGTTTCGATTGAAAGAAGCCCACATACCCGCTCTTCTTTCCCGCACCTACCTTTCCAAGTAAAGTACCTAGAGAAGAAGGAAGGCGGTGACACCTTTCCAAGTAAAGTACCTAGAGAAGGCAGGTGGGCCTCGCCTTCTTTCTGTAAAAGAAAAAAAAAAAAGCTACTCTACTACAGACAACGCTGCTCAAAAGAACTCAATTTCTCCACCTCTCATTTTAGTCAAAATCAAAAGAAAGGAGAAGGATCCGGAGCAGGGTCACTCCCATCATCCCCCCCGGAATCAGAATCAGAATAACTTTTGCGCTTCCTTGACTCGGGCGGGCCTTCGGAGGTTCCTACTTTCCTTCCCCGCCCCCGGACAATTTTCTTCCCCCGTGCTCCCCGCTGAGTCGCCTCCTCCTGATTGAGGGGCATCAGGCTCGAGCATCGGGATCGGGGGTGTCGGGCTCACCGCGCGCCGCGTGCCCATATTTCCTTAGCAGATTATCGAATCGATCTCTACCCAAAACTCGCTGTGTGACTCGTCCCGTACAAACTGAACCCAGGTTTCTTGTAGAAGCGGTAGCTCCGCCCCCTCTGGCAGGACGTTATCTACAAGTTCCCTTGGCGTAGTCCCGGCTTCTACTAAAGATTGCTCCTCCCCGGCCCGCCTATAAATCCTTTCTATTCTCTCTGCCAAATCAGATTAAATGGATTCCGGATCAGCGGGGGGGACAGGTGCGTCATCCCCTTTGTGGGAGAAGAACCTTCTGTTCTGAATATGAATAGTAGTCCTCCTAGAATCCAAGGCATTTCGTCGGAATACATCCTGTCTTTTCACCTTTGTAGTCCTATGCATAGTAAGTACTATAGCCCCAATCATAGCTACTAATAAAATCAGACTAGAAACCAAAAACCAGACGGAATAGTAGGTATAAAGTAAATTGCCCAATGTTTCCAAATTAGTCCAACTTCGTACCTTTCCGGCATAAACCGTATATTTCAGAGAGGTCGTATTTCTGTGGGTTGGTAGTAATGGAATGGTTTCATTATCTAAAATGAAGAACATTTCCCACCAAAAGATCAGTCCAATAATACCACTCACTGGTAAATAGCGCAATACTTCTTCGTGAATCTCCGCTATTTGAATATTGAACATCATAACCACGAATAGGAATGAAACGGCAATAGCTCCTATATGAACTACTGGGAAGATCATAGCGGAGAAGTCGAGACCTAACAAAATAAGTAAACCAGAAGTGTCGCAAAAGACTAGGATGGGAAACAAAACGGAATGTACCGGATTTTTAGCACGTACAACCATCAAACCAGAGACCAAAGCAGGGCTCGACAAAACGGAAAGAATCATTGGAATTTCCCATCTTTGAAAGATCTGCTCCCAAAAGAGAAAGGGAGACTTAAAGATCAATATGTGGGTTTGGTTTTTCCAAACAAAAGATAAATATTGGATAAAAATAGAAGTTCAACAATAAAACTTTCCTTCAGTAGGCTCGCTCCCGGTGGAGCCGCCAGCCCGCTCAGAAGTGGATTCGAACCCCCGACACCGTGGTTCGTAGCCACTTCTGAGAAGGAAGTATTGGCTATGCACCCCTTCCCTTGACTAACTAAGTCTGCATATAAGGAGTGCAGAAATTCTATACTGTTCGTATCGCCGTGCAAATTATACGCAATTTGTTTCATTGTAAACCCTTGGCCCTTCCAATTCACGCCCGGAGGAGAATCAAGCCATCGACTGAACACATCAGTAGGAAAAGACTTACTATCATACCACCCACCTATATAGGCTTTTATGAGGAAAAGTCCCATATCTACTCTCTCAGTCCCCTTATCCGGATGTCCTTGAAAAGCAATCATAAGAGGGAAGTGCGCCGCTACAGATTGAGGTCTGAACACTGCTTTCGGCAAGAAAACCCTTCTTTGACTTATGCACTTAGGCAAACAAAGCCTTCAGGGCAGGTTCAATATAATGGTTGTTGCTTGCCTCTCCGCTTATGTCAGCATAGAGGATTTCACTCCAGTCGTAGAAGGAAGCCTTTCTATGAAACAATAAAGACTAACTCGAAGGAGCCAGTTTTGAATAAGGACCTTGTCTTTCAAGCTGGAAGACCAGAACGAGGTAAAGGTGAATCCCTTGACCGAGTGAAGGAGAGCGAGGAAGTAATCAAGTTCGAGCAAAGCTTAACACAAGCAAGTTGAACTTACTTTTAAGTAGACACACTTATTGATTGGAACATGAGAATTCCACGAATTGGTAATTGATAGAATTACTACTTACTGACTCTTTGATGACCGGCTTTGGTCGAGCAACCGCTACATTTCTGGAACGGCAACTGCCTACATAACTACTCTTCCACTTTTCAAGGAAGTTAGTAGTATCAGACCATATGTAGTTCTATGATTGGCTCCTCGTTTTTATGCAATTATGAAATGACTCATTTTGATGGAGATTTGTAGCATCATTCAAGTAAATACAAATTGAGATCGTAGAAACATGAGCTTGTGATATAGCTACACCTAATTCCAGACCGGTTAATGCTAGAACTATAAATAAGGGACCAAGATCTCCTAAGAAATAGAAAATATTATTCAGAAATAGCATAGTCCAAGCAAACCCACTTAAAATCTTTACTGAACTATGACCGGCCATCATATTAGCAAATAAACGTATTCCTGAGCTTAATGCACGAAAACAATGAGAGATTAGCTCAAGGAGTACTAAAAAAGGTGCTAATGGCAGTGGGACTCCCGCTGGTAATAAGAAGCTAAAAAAATGAAGCCCATGTCTTTGAAATCCAACGATCGTAATGCCTATAAAAATGGAAAATGAAAGAGCCAAAGTAATGAGAAAATGACTTGTCACTGTGAAGCTAAAGGGTATCATACCCTGGGGATTACGAAATAACGAAAAAGTAAAAGTGACCGAGATGCAAGGGAAAAACTTGTGTTTCACATTTCCGGAAAGACCACCTATTTGTTCGTTTACCAGGTTCGGCACGAAATCATAAATAAGCTCCACCAAGGATTGAAATGCATTTGGCACTGACTTTCCCCCTCCTTTTTTCGTAACAACAAAAACCAGAAGTAGGACCAAACCGAGAGTGAGTAGCATAGACAAGGATAGATTTGTGAATGAGACATAGTACTTGCCAATATTCAGATCCAGAATTGGGTGAATTCCAAATTGATCCAATGGGCTTTCTGTTACTGGTCCGCCGCCTCCAGGGATAATGATTGAGCCGTTATTTACTATCTCGCCGTTCCTTTCCATCTCATCGTACAGATCTCTTAGAGGCTGACCCAATCGACTTGCTTCTACCCCATGCGCTCGTATATCATCATATATTTCGGAAAAGCTGTGCCCAGCCTCGCGTTGGGGAAAGAGTAACCGTTGGCGGAAATCGCGTAGAACCTCACGGTCTTGAATGCTCCTTCCAATTGAAGATAAATATCTGTCTATTCGTAGGAGTATACAGACCCCTCTGGTTGCCTCTCTTGAAACTGGAGGGTATTCTTCTTCATATTCATAATAATCAGGTAAACTTAAATTACGAATTGGCACCATATTAGCCAATATTCTATTTCTTCTCTTCATATCAGTGGAACTCCATCTAGTCATCATCATCATGGAGTAACTATATAAAATCAAATACAATCTGCTCCCAAAAGAGACTTGGTTCTACCCAACGAAATCTTTTCATGAGCGGTAGAGTAGACTGAACACCCACACAATCTCGATTTGACAATTTCAGAAATGGAAGAATTTACCAATGAGACCGTCTACAGCAGAGAGGCTACCAGGACACGACCTTTCGCACAATGGAAATGGTACTACTGTGTCCCTAAGGGCCCCTCCTTTTCAGAGAGAACTGAATCAGAACATCTTTCTCTATGAAAATGGGAGAGTAAAAAGGGAACCGAAAACATTGATGTGAGAGCAATGATGAATCGAGCCGCATCACATCAACTAGAGAACTTAACATACGAGTTTTCTATCAAAACTATTACCCATCAATCTCTATCCTCGGGGATAGAATCCAGCTCACGGCGTACCTGATAACTACGCTTATATACGTCAATTCATGGGAAGATGCTTACAGGAACTTCCAACTACTCACTTTGAGCAGGCATGTTACGAAGCTGGCTGAACTAAGCCCAAGTTCGGTAAGGCGTAAAGTAAGTGCGAACCCGAAGCGTGGGTAGAGTTGGAAAGAAGCGTAAAGCTGTGTTGGTTCGATCGAAACATAGAAACCGCTTTCATGGTTGCCTCCTAGTGGTTTCGCCAACGAGAACGCAGGCTTAAAAACTTTATGCTTTCTTTTATCCAACAGCGATTCAGTATAAGAATACCAAGCCAAGCGCAGACGATCCGGGGAATTTCCAACTATTTCTTTCTTGAGAAGTGCGGAGAACACCCCGGAGTAGATGAACTCATTGCAGATACATTGCAACTTTATATGGGACCGATCTACTTAACACACTACAACACTACACTATCTATATATAGGTATATCGTAAGCGGTAACCTTCCTCAAACGTTTTATTATCCTTAGGTGAACTTTTCTCTATCTATATGGGCGTAGGCAGTCATAGTGGGTCTGTGAAAGTCAACAATATGGATGGCATAATAGGCAATGGTTGCGTACTAGATTGGTGGTCTTATACTTAAAAGCAGTTTGCTCTGATTCAAAGCAGGCGAAGTAGTTTCAGTGGTCTCATACTTGTGGTAACTCTCTTCATTTGTTGGTGCTCGGTGGTTGGCAAAAGCGCCTTCTGAAGAGTCGTACCCACGACCCATCACCCTTTGGAATAGATCCTCAGGCCCATCGCACGGCGAACTACCTAAAGCTTAGAGAGTTTGCAAGGAAAGGAGATAGACTGACTATCAGCGACTAGCTACAGGAAAGAGATTCGGGTTGTTAGGCAAAGTTGGGAGAGAAGTAAGAAATCGGTGATAGAAGTAGTGCTCGAGATATAAGGATAGGTCACAGGAATAGGAATATGGATAGCTCTCTCTCTAGTTTGAAGAAGGATAGCTGGCTGGGAGAGTAGAACTAGTTAAAGCGCTGGCTCTGGTCAGAAGAAAGAACTTACTGTTGTACTGTAGTATGGTAATAAAAAACATTGTAAAGGAAAAACTTATCTTGTTCCGCACTGAACTTCTATTATTACAAGAAAACGGAACTTGTTGAGCTACAGACAAAAGTTTTACTTCACAGGTACTCCTCTGATACTAAATCGGCTAACGCCTACAGGAAGAAGCTGTTTCGGCAGCTGTACTCTCAAAAGTAACCAGCTATTTCCTTTTTTTCATTCACCCAGTACAGGTTTGTTTGAGAAAGGAAAGGCAGTTCCCTCTTTTGTTTAAGAAAGGCAAGGCTGTTCTGTCCTAAGTTACAGGCTCTAACATTGGTTTCGTCGGCTGGCTACTTTGAAGCAAGGGCTGCAGAGTCAAGTTAGGCGCAAGGCATGGTTGGTTGGGGACCAATAAATACTACCACATCCTGGGACACCGGAAGCTAAACCATCACCAGACCCAGAAAGGAAACGGGTCAATCAAGTCACTTATTTTCTCTAGATAAGGATGGTGCTTTCACCAGTTTATTTGGATAAGGCCATGGTTTTTAGAAGTTCAACACTTAAGCCATTCTCTGGAAACGACATCAACGGAGATTCTCGAGAAACGAGGAATGATGGCTAGCGGCACCAAAACATGAAAGGAATC
Source organism: Zea mays (assembly GCF_902167145.1). Taxonomy (NCBI): domain Eukaryota; kingdom Viridiplantae; phylum Streptophyta; class Magnoliopsida; order Poales; family Poaceae; genus Zea; species Zea mays. Next base: position 27,228 of record NW_023366777.1, on the reverse strand, counting down.
GAGATCGGAGGTATTTCTACTCGGCCTTCTTCTCTGCCCTGCCCTCTTCTCAGGGAACATTCCTATCCTGGCCATTGATTCGATCAGTTTGAGAACGAAAGAAGAAAGCAATCCTCGCATACGTTTAAATACGATATATTACTAGTTTGACGAGCAAGATTCCAACAAGGCACTCGTTTTTACGAGTAAGATTCCAACAAGGCACCCGGAAACCCTGACTTCATTCTGACACGGACTTAACCATGCCCTACTACCGAACCTATCTCTAGCTTCTGGATACGAAGACAGAAAGAGAACCCATTTGTCTTTAAGAGAAACGCTTCAAAGCGGAAAGAGTGGGGAAGTGGAGTTGCCACGACGATCTAGATGGAAGTTTCCAGATTTCAAGGTAAGAAGTCGAGCCAGACTCTTTGCTAAAGCAATTAATTGGTTTTTACAACCTGGCCTCCGCAAGCTAAAGGAATGATACAGGAGACGATTAAGTGGATACTCTACTTCCACCGAAAACCATGGATACCTTGCCACTACCACTACTTCCGCCGACAACCTAGTTTGATCCATTCCTGAAGCAGATGCAGGATGCAGAAAGGATGCTCTATAGATGCACTCGAAGGAGGCACTTTATATCATACTAGGTCAAGCGATTCGTGCACTCGATCCTGGTCGATTGGTTGGGATAGCAGACTTCCTAGTTGGCAAAGTCCTCTCTCAAAAAGGTTTGTAGTATAATGGGCATCACTCATTAAGTGAAGTGTTCCGCCAAAGCATGGAAGTCCATCCAATCCAGACACTTGCCAGTTCCACTACCTTGAAAGGCTATGTATGAATCGCTTCGCTATCCTCCCTGCTCCGAACTCGAAAGAGATCTTTATCACTAGCTAGAAATGTGACAACCGGAAGGAAGGTTCTTACTGAAGTGAGTAGAGCTCTAGCTCTAGTAAGTAGAGTAGCCAGGATCCAGGATCTAGTAAAGAGAAGTATTTCATGACTTTACTTGGGTAAGGGAGTGAGTCACTACTAATGTGACGAACATAAAAAGTTATATTAAATTTTGATATAAAGTCATCGACCTGAAAAGCTTCAATCTAAGTTGCTTCTCCTTAATGCTTCTCTTGATCCGGTGGTCGGCCAGCCCCTATCCCTCGAAACCCTGACAGAACAATGACCTACAAAGGTTACTAATCGAGATTAGGGATCTGCTTCTATTGAATGAATACGCAACTTTCAACCTGCCAGCCAAAGCTAGGAACCGGGCAAGAAACTCCTCCCCAGGAAGACTAGCCTCGGGTTAAAGATAGAGAAAGCCGCCTCGGGATACGAGAATGAAGACTAGCCTCGGGCCTCGGTTATTATGATTTTTATTTGAGTGATTTGAGGTTTGCCGCAGAGAATGAAGCACGGCACTTAGGTGGGACAAGCTTCGACTCGAAGAATAGCATGCAAAGCAATCCGAATAGCCTAGTTGTTGTAATACGAGAAAAAAGAGATGTCATACTTCTGTTTCTCAAGCAATCAATCATCGACTTGCACAAGGGTTTCTTGTTATTCCGGATTTCATGCTAGTCGAAACGAGTCGCACGAAGCACATCTATTCTGATACTCCGGCCCATTCCTCAGGTCAATCCTGAATGCAACGAAGATTGGTACCCCCATCCCATAGGTCAAGTCAAACAAGCCACATGCTTTGTACGCCCACAGAACTAAAGGTTCCAGCACTACACCCCACATTTACTAATAACGATGGGGCAGATCATTCTCGGATCCGGATTGGTCGATAGCAGAAAGAAGCATGTTTTCCATTTCAATACGAGTGCCTGGACTAAATAGTTGGTTTGCTTGGCCCAGAACAAGATGGAAGAGATGCTGATGCTTACTCTGAAATAGCAGGAAGTCCACCAATCATGGGATGGGCGAGACCGCCTAGCCTACCTTTTGCTTGCTCATTCACCTCCTCGCTTTAAAGTAGTTGAAATATCCCACTCAAGAGTCTTGGCTTGGCAAGGAATCTTATCTTTGGGAAATCAAGGATTACGAAGCATATGAATAGATATTGCTCTGTCAGCTTCCGTTCGTGGTAGGACATCCATCCCACCACTCACTCGAGAAAGGAAAGATATGAAGAGGATATTATGATGTACAAGCACCCATAAACGATACAATAAATGATGTACAAAGCTGGAAGAAGCTGGTTGTTAGCATTCTATGATTTTTTATGATTCTTCTTCTCAGGCTTAGCAGTTTGCTCTTTCTTAGAACTATTACTTTCCAAGCGTTGGTTGTTGACCAAAGCAATAGCTCACGTTCCAGCAAGAAGAGGTAGGTGAATAAGCCTAGCCTTCTTTCAGGGGGATGCCAATACCAAGCATGTTAATGCCAAACTAGTATGAGCCCATAGTTGGACTGCTTTTCCCCTAAGCAAACTCCATCCACGCTTCGCGCCTTCTCGTATATCTCTGGAAATTTCTTCAGGGGTCCTACCCTAATAAGAGGGAGATGCTTCGGCATCGGACGAAGAATAGGGGAATGCGACACTTTACACAGCGGCAAGATAAACTTCCATTGCTCCGGAATGTTCAGCATTGTACTACTACGCTTTCTTCCTTACTCCGGCCAACAACATGAGGAGAAGCTGCGTACATCTACACCCTTCCTAATTGCGAATAACGAAGTCCTAGGGAAAGCAACGTTGGAAAAAGTGGTGTAGTTAAAGATAGCCATATTTAGTAATTAAGCCTTTTTTACTTTCTTTCTTCTTTTTCAAAACCAATGAATGCGGTTGGCTTCTCAGAACTCACCTCTCAGGTTCCAGACCTTCCTTGAAGGCACAGTCGAGTAACTAGCGTTCTAAGGCCTGTTTTCCGAATGGAGCACGGCAGTAGGAATTACAGACTTGGGTCTTGGAATGGTAGGTAGGGATTTCATAGGCTGGGTGGTGTGTCGAGAAGCTTACATTCGTCGATCCTGTTTTTCAACTTCATGCATTTGCCTGGACTGCCTCGGTCGGATCGGCATACGTGTTCCAATCTCCTGCAAGTATCCACGCCTCTTTAACGCAACCAGCTATTTGTTTGAGGTCCTTCGGCTCTCTGATTCTCTTTGGTTTTCGCGTAGACGGCTGGGAAGAGGAAGATGATAGGGATGATCAAGACTACCATTACTTATCTGAGATGGATTATAAAGAGATATATCTAGAGATAGAGCGGGCGCGGAAAAGGCGGACATAGGAACTAGGTGAATAAACAAACATATAGCTCTGGTGTTCATTGCGAAGTAGCCTACAAATTAGTATTCATATCCGGCTCTCACTGCTAGGAGTAGATCTGAACCAACGAACGTAGGCTAGGACCTGCATGTAATGTTACAGCCTTGCCAATACTTCCTTTTGATAATGAAATAGCCGAGGACAGGCTGTCTCGGAAGTAAGTGCTTTCATGACATTCCAACTGGTTAACACAACACTATCTTCTTCTTTTTTCAGGAATTGGTATATCGATCAAGTGGAATATGATATATGTGCAAATATGTCATCATCACTGGAATCAGCATAAGATTTGGATTCCATCAACTTGAACCTCTCTATCTTTTTCTTCTGTTCTTTTATTTTAAGCTTCAATAGCTGGAATCTTTCCATTCGTAGTAGTTATGAGCTCCTGCTTAAGGTTCTGGGCTACGAATTCCTTCCTTGGTCCCTTCCTTCGCTAGCCCTGTTCCTAAACCTATTCCTTGCATACGAGCGAGGCCCACGCAAATACTACGTAGGATATGAAATCAAAACTACGATTGATTCCCACGAGCTAAAGGTCAATACGAGCGTTGCACTAGCGAAATCTAAAGGATTTGTGTCCCCTCCTGCTTGTAGTATTGTATTGTCATCCGACAAATTATCTAGTTGTAGGCGTCCGTTCAAAGCGGAAAGAAAGAGCACTGGTCCACGGATAAGCTAAAAGGCAGGATGCAGGTACTGTTATAGAAACTCGGCATGAAACAGGAACTAGGGACAAAGAAGAGAGCCAAATAACAAGTTTAGCAAAAGACCAAGCACCCGCAGGAAAGAGACACAGAGGAAAATGGCATTCATGCAAAGCCAAAAGGTGTAGCTGAACTCCAAACCTAAAGTAGAGGGGACAGTAAGTAGAACCATCCTCCGAGGAAGCACTGGTTCGAGGAAGAATACCAGATCCAGTTGAGGAAGAGGTGGTACTCTGCAGCCAAAGGAGTAGTACTGGGGTTAGCTCTAACCATCTTGTACAGAAGAAGGGATTACGACTAGCCCAGGCAAGGAAGTAACTCAATCTCAAAAGGGCGAGAGTTTGATTCAATTAGAAATCTCAAATCAAGGCAAATCCGTTCATTGAAGGAAGTGAGCTAGCTCCCATCACTTCATCTGCTGCCTGTTCAACTAATCGAATTCACCCTTTATTCCGATTGGAATTCCTTTTATCGAATATCCCTGCTCGTACTTCGAAGTCGGATTGTCCTCCCGGCGGTTGCATCTAACCTGCTCCCAATCTGATCCCTATCCTAGTTCTGGCTCCGGCCCACTTTCATCAGCAGATCCTGCCTTTCCTAAGCTATTTCATTCCAAACATTCCCATAGCATCTTCTTTCCCTTGCCAATACAACTAGAGAATCGTAGGCCTCGTACGTGCGTATTGGTTTCTAGCGCAAGGAAGCATATGAACTGCACCGGTAAACCAACCCGTCTCCTACAAGGATTCGCTGTTCCTATCTTTTCCATTGATGTGCAAAAGCACAGGGTGATGCATACAAGTTGGCAGATGCCTTGCTTTGCCTAAGAGCTTATCCGTGTCAATATCCCTAGCTATCCAGATGCCTCCTCTCTTAAACCAAGGCATACTCTATTCGGAACAAATAAACAATACTTGCGAAAAGCGTAGCCTACACGAAAAGCATCGTATCTAGTAGCAAAGGAAAAGAAATGGTTTCTACACCCTCCGGGGTTGACGCCAGGGAAATATGCTTTTTATATTTCTAATGAAATAGCCGAGGATACGATCTGTTTGGAGGGCGTAGTACTAGGTTTGTTTTATCCTGGTTAACCTTTCCGTTGTTGCCGTGCCTTGCCCCAAAAGGAAGGTTCCGCTCAGTTATAGTTGAATTAAAAAGTAGTACTTTCGCCTATATGTGTTCCTAACTTTTTTGCAATGGGTGACCCACTTCCTTTTCCAAAGCTTAGTGAAAATGCTATTCATTGATTTCCCCGCTATATGAGATCAACTTTTTAAAATCCATCATCTACTTTCCGAAGGGAAATCGGGTTTACTACTTTTGCCCATATATGAGAATGATCCTAACTTTGTTAAAAGGAGAGCCTAGCATTGGTACCGTGCCCCTTTGCCTTTGTTAGAGGGATAGGAGCAGAACCGGAGACATGGGACTGGATTCGATTAGTATTGCGCTCGTAAAAGGAATAGGAAGGAATAAACCTCAGATGAAAAGGAATATCTCTACTCTAGCGCTCACTACGTTCTCTAGCGTTATTATTGGCGAAAGAAGGTGAGCCTCTAGGTGCGGAGCCTGTATATACGTAATTAGATCGATCTATGAACAAAGGAAAGAGTCAGTCCGGAAAATCTCATATTGGCGTACCTGATAACAACGCTCATATACGTCAATTCAAGGAAAGGATGCTGCTCTGGCTCGTAGGAACGAATGCTTAGGATAGGAATCGCGCTAGGGGATGATTCGGTTGGGATAACTGATCATGGGGATAGCCTTGCCATACCAATCATTACCCGGTATGGAGGGGGAAAGCATCCAATTGTATATTCCTTACTCCTGGATTCGATTAGGCTGGTTTAAAAGAGAAACCCACCCTAAAGCCGAGCCGAAACCTTTTAACGGGATAAAGGTACCCTTTAACGGATGCCGAGGAATGGATATCGATGGATGAACTACAGTTAGTTACGAGGATAGTAGGATAAAGGCTAGGGGTAGTAGGCTAGGCGAACAGACGCATTGGGATTGGAATGAACTGCACCATCATTTTGGCATGATTCAGATCTCTTACCTGAGGAAGAACTAACTTCTATCCGTATTGGAGCATCAATTCACTGACTTCTATGCGAGGCGAGGAATACTTTCTTCGGGGAAGAGAGGAACGAAAGCATAGAAAATCGATAAACAGAAATGAGTAGTTGACACGGGAGACTAATTGCTTCAGCCTAGTCCAGAGTTTTCTACAAGCCGAGTAAAGTGTTCCTTTTGCCAATAACAACCATTGCTAAAAGCAGGTGCCTTTCCCCAAGGATACCGTCAACCGATTAAACCTTTGCTAATGGTGGAATTGCCAAACCTTTGCCCATGCCGAAAAAGAAGCCAAGTCCGATTCAATAATTACCTTTCTTTTGTCTCTATCTTTGGACTGAATCAGAAGAAAAGCAAGGCTAAAGGAAAGGAAGCAGGCCAGGTTGGAGAAACTGGTTCTGGTCCGGAGCTCGGGGATAGCTCCTCCCCTATGATCTCTGTTCTCTAGTGCTTTGCCTCCCAAGGGTCAGATACTTCTTGGGCTTGAGCAACAGGAGAGGACTCGTTTTCCTTCTTAGCAACAGGCCGTGGTTTTCCAAGAAAGGGTCTGGATCGCATCCGTTGGGAAAGGTCGAACTACCGGTATTAAGCACTGCCTTCTCTACCGGAGAATCACCCGCGGAAGAGATATCAGCTCCGGTATAGTTGTACCTTACTAGAGAGACACGCCACTCCAGCACTCTCACTCTTTAGAAGAAGAGACAAGAAGAGCATTGTACCAATTCGAGAAATCAAGCTCATTCGAATACTGGAGGGATGTACTACACTACAGGCAAACAGATCTCATGTAATGAACGCGTACGAAGCACTATAAGTTAAGTGAAGTTTCATTCATAGCTTTCTCTGGTTTCTTGGTGGATATGTCTCCAGGTCTAAGGGAAGGCAAGGCTTCTTTCTATCTTTGCTTGGGAATACCATTCCTGCTTCTCCATTTCTCATAAGAGCATTCCTGGCCTGCTTCCTTGATCATAGCTTTGGAAAGGAAAGTCAATCAAAGTCAAGGGAAAGTAAAGTACCTTAGCAGGATAAATGACATTTGATTTGCTATTGCCAAAATCTCTGCTGCTCAGTTTCTTCCTTGTAGAAGGAAGTATGAGTATTCCAAAGAGGGATTAGAGATTCCAGTTTCTTGGTAAGGCATCTTCAAGTCATCTTTGCTTTGTGTATGCATGCATGGGCATAAAGAGAGCCTGAATTACGCATATAGCAACAGAAAAGTAGAAAAATGGGAAGTCGGAATAGCATCTGATCGGAAAAGACTAAATTAGTAGGACGTAAAGCTCGGCTCGTACAGTATAAAACGGATAGGAAGTGAAGACAAAGAGCCTGGCTTTATGCTCAGCCCCCACTAGCATCCCACCCAAGACTAATGAACGGGAGGAGGCCTATGTTACCCATATATCGATGTCCTTTTTTTCTTACTAATGTATGCATGTTTCTCTTACTTTTACTCCTTTCCAACATAAAGTAACTCATCTCACTTTCTTGAATTGAATGTTAACCTATGTTATTAATGTGCATGTACTCGCGTTGATAGTCCTTACTACTAATATTAATATAAGGTCTTCCCCCAGTTCTGAAGTTCTGGTACTAAATTAAATGCCCTAACACTATTTCTCAAACCAGAGTGAACTACTCCATCCACGTGTTCAATCAAAGGAACTGAGACATTGCTTGATAGAAGAAAAAGACTTTTGAGTTAGCGAAAAGAAAATCCTCCTCAACGGATCAAACAATACTACCGTACCCGCCGACGCCGAAGTAATATCGATCGAACCTATTCCACTCGCACTGACACTATAGAGAGCTTCCACCTTTCAAGCTGTCTTGCCTTTACCCTGAGAAGTAGCACTTGGGGCCTCACGGATGAGAATCCAATTTCCACAAAATTGCATTGTTTGCTTTTTCACATACATAAGCCTAGGGCACGAGGAGATAGGGACGATACCCTGCGCACCCTCTCTAAAGCAGTGAACTCGATAGCGCAATTCCTGTTTTTTTTTGTTTTCTCTCTCTTCTATTTTGAATATTAAAATATGCTCTTTGGAGCCGGGAAATAAGATCGGTACTTGAATAAAGAGATATAGATAGAGATAGTAAGTTTTCCATTCATTTAGGTTGGCGGAAGGATAGCGATTTTTTTCATACAGCTCGGGACAACCATTATTACAGGGGTCAAAGACCAACGAATGGCTTGGGTACTACTTTCATCACTTATTGCTAGGATAGGACTTTCCTTACCAGAAAAACAAGGCGCGAAGCGATGCCGCCCTCTTGGTTTTGATTTCCTCACAAGTATACTTTTCCGGGAAAAAGAGATTCATACAACTTCCTTTCTGCCTCCACCTTACTCACCGGCTCTCGCTTGTCAGTTTGGCTTTGTGAATTTGAAATACCCTCTCTCCTCGCTTCTAGGCTAGGGATTGGCTCGTATCCTGGTTGAGAAGAAGCAGTTTTCAAGCTTGACTTTTCTTGTAATAAATGATAGAGCAGAGCACTCGCTCGTCAACTCGCTACTCTCTCCCCTTCTACTTGTCTAGGCTTCATACCCGAAAGATCAACTGGCGCAAGCACATTCTTGAAAGATAAGGCCAGAGAATAGTAGGTATAGCGCTGTTGTAGGTTAAAAGGAGGAAGAAATAGCTGTACGAGTTGCAGAGCTGGTGACAAGTGCCACTGTACGCTAGAAAGAATGAGTCCCTAACAAAGTAAAAAAAGATAGGTCGAAATGCCTGTATTCCTACTGGAAAAGTGCGTGATGGTTACTCTTTATCATTGGCATACTTGCATTCCTTTCCCCAACTATCCGAGTTTGGGTTTCCTACCAGTCCTTTCCCTTCGCCAGTCTTAGACAGTTCGCTTACCCGATAGGCTTGGCAATTCCACTACTTTAAGTTGGGATTTTTTCATGTATCTTTCCTTTTGTCCTCGAAAGCCTGTCTTCCCCGAGAAGACAGTCTTCCTCTATAAAACAACAACATTAGTGGATATAGACTAGGCTAAGGGACGGACTTCATCTCTGTTCTTACCCAAGGAAACTGGGTATCGGGGCGGTATAGTATAGTATAGGAAAGGAGTAGATCTGCCAGTATCTGCCTTCTGTTTGGGGCGCCAGGTCGAATACGTCAAATAAAAGACAAAGTGTGGAACAGCAGATCTAGTTTCTTGGCATGTTGATCGATCAACCCTTTTGCGGGTCTATAGTGCCAGGGCTCTCTTATAGACTTATAGATGGGTTTCTTGCTTTGGAGGCAGGCTATTGGAGTGCGAGGGTTAGCCAGTTAGTTCTTTCTTATTTGAGGTAAGGTGATCCGCTATAGGCTATAGGACGAGAACGGGAATATGCAAATATACGAGTGCCAGACCCGATAAAATATACGAGTGCAAACGCGCCCTCCATGATCATTGCAAGGTTTAGAGCAGTTAATAAGCCAAGCCACCAGCATCCAAAATAAGTAGCGAAGGATATTAATATGATTGCTTAGCACGGCTCACGCACGTTGCTATACATCAAAAAAGCTTCTTCGTCTGTCTGTCAGCAGCGTATACAAAGGCTGCATGATAAACCTATCATTATCCATCTCACGAACCCACCCTTGGGACGAACTCACTCCTGGTTCTCAAGCTTCCTGTTTCTAAATCGAGGAAACAGATACCAACCAAGTCGTAGACTTACCACTTGAGTATGCTCATACAGCCAAACCTTTTGATTGCAAACATTAGTAGTTAAAGCCATACTGTAATCACCCACCAACAATACAGGACGGAAAAAAACAAACTTACTGCATTTTCTTACCAGCAAAGCAAAATGCGGCCCAAGCAGCGTAGGCTTGTGAATCTTCTCATCCGCCATAAAGTCTTGCACACACTTACCCATAGCATAAACTGAGTTCAACAGGTTGTCACCAACAGACTGCCCCCATGCATACTCCCACAACCCTTCAAGATCACCAACATAATCCCAGAAAAACATTTGAACAACGTACCGGACGAAAGGTAAGTGCGAAGGGCGAAGTTGCGAAGGAATAGTTGTTACTACTCTTAGTTTAGTTTAGTACCCACGGTCCATTTGATCATTTGCTGCGGTACCAAAGTTCAATCGTCATCTTCAGTTGAAAGAGTACACATTATATTGAGTACCTCCCTATCTTCGATCTCTCTTGTAAGAAATCCTACGCATCCCTCCCTTGTCAGAAAATAAATAGGAATATGAGCCTGTACTCACTCACGCTGCCGGAGTACTTTTTGAGTTGAGGGTAACGTAGTAAAAATCCTTTATTTCTGGGGATTTGCCTTTTCTTTCAAAATGAATTTATGCTTAGTCTAAAATTGGTAAATACCAAATAATAATAATATAAAGATATAATATATATTATTATTATTATAAATATGTACCAGTTTCCTGAAACTAACAAATAGAGTTATAGCTTTGATTGACTTACTAGCTTACGGGAATGCTTTGAATCTCAACTTACTTTTTTAGAGGGGGGGATTACTACTGCATGGAAGGATGGTATACTGGAACGCAGGTGTTCTTACTCTTTCTCAGGTACCTGAGAAAATAGAGTTGGCTGACTATAACATGGAAGGCCCCAAGCGTCGCCTTGAAAATTATGTGGAAGAGTTCCGGCTTGCTTGCATTAGGATCCATCCCTCCAAGAAACCATCAATATATGAAGCATATGGCTCCTCTTTGAGTTCTATTTTCTTGGGGTTGGGATGAGAGCACGATATGAGCATGCGAATTTCTTCGAATCTACCATTGGAGAGAAAATAAGGGGTTATGTGGATGGGGGATTTGGAGATTCTTGAAAGAATGTTTTGGCTTCTTCCTATTACGCTTCAACACAGAAGAAGATTGTTAAAAGGTGCTGGAAGGAGGATATATTTTTCCAATTGTTTCAATTGCCCAACCTCGGAATGGCCAAGGTTTAATGATTTCATGTAATTCTTCCGCTTACAGGTTTTTAATCGGTCTGTATCTTTGGACATCCTCGGGCGTATTTATTGCAATCTTTTTCCATGTTTGGCCAATAAAACCCATATCTGTGTATCAGCCATCTCATTCTTCTGCCCGCTTGATGTGCTCCAGCGATTCTTTCATGGACCTCAGCCATTACCAATAAAGCCCCCCTTTACCTTCTCTTTCTATTCTATAAAAAGGCGAACATCTAATCTAGGCCCGGTCGCCTTTCTATGAAGGCGAGCAGCCCAGCCCCCTTGTGGAAATTTGTATATTAAGGAAGCCGTATTTCGCAATAGCAGCTCCGAGAAGCTGGGCTTAGGGTGCGCCTCCTGCGGTCGTTTCAGTGACTCAATTGGCTGGCTTCCCTCAGCTCAGACTGGTGTCGCCACCTCTCCCAGGACCGGAATGATTATCCCTGCCCGATGGGTCTACATTCATCCCTGAATGTCGTCGGGTACTCTTCACTTCCCCGCCATTCTTGTAACCGTCACCTGTAATCCGCGCAGGTGTGTCCGCACCCCCTGGAGTGGACGAGAAAGAAAGGATTTTTTCTCGGAGCAACCCCCAGACCCAGGAGTTCACTTTCCCGTATGAGCATTCGGTACATATATAAGTCAGTGGAAGAGTCAAAGGGTCACCACTACTGAGGGTCTCCCCCCTTATCTTAGAAGGGTCGTCTGAGGGTTCGCCGCGGTTCATTGCTGTGCTTACACACTAGGCTACCCTTCTCCGAAAGCTCCGCGGGACCACCTATCACTAGTCTTCGGCCGGAGGGGTTTATTGCACAAAAAGGCCGGGACGCAGAGGAAAGCCCAACGAATGTCAGATGCAAAGCCCCGCACCTCATTAAGATCATATTGGCATACTCTCCCAAAAAAAAAAGAGCAGACCCCATTGAAGACGGGAGTGAGGTACAACAAATTTCCGTCCACCTTCTCACGGAGCCGTACGTGGACGTTACCGCTCATACAGCTCCCAGCCAGCAAGCAGTTAGCTTTCCTCTAGAAGTCATGGAAGTGTGGATAAATCGACATCAAACTCTAGTCGACAGAAGGTTTTTCTTTTTTTCCCGCTCGCAGTAGTATAGTAGTCCCAATATTCCAATACTACAGCGTTAGCAGCGTTTTGTCTCGATGAAAAATCTTCTGGTGACCATGAGGATTTCTTCTCTATCCTTTGGACTTGAACGATCCAATTTCGAATCTTGTTGGAGATTCTTTATCTGGCTTTGACGTATGGGGCCCTTTCCCCACTGTTTGAGAAAAGTTTTTCATCTTTCCTTTACATCCGAACAGGACGGGCCACTAGTCCCTGATCTGGACGCCGCACCTGGAACTCCTTCTACCTGTGGTTGTGGGGTTGGCGCCTCCTGAGCTGCTTGAGCAGCACCCACAAGGGGGTGGGAAGGAATAAGACTACATAAGAGAATACTCTCTTTTTACTTTATTGACTGGTGTCCCGCGGATCTCTCTCTTTAGGCGCTTCGTTTAGTTCGTTTATAGCGAGAAAGCCCATGCGAGTCAATTAAGTAAGCTGGAAGGCACTTTTTAAAAAGCCTGGAACTTGATCCAATCTCTAACCAATTGCGGCTTGTTAGAGCACCTAAGCAACGATGCGAATAATCGCTTGCCTAATTCAGTAGGGTTTTCATTTGATTTCTATATGATAATATGCAGTAGCCATCCATCCTGGAAAGGAACAACCATAAGTGATTAGAGCGATGCTCCTTTTTTTGCAAAGAGTTGAGTTCTTCCTCTTTCGCGCAGGATAGCCACGGACTCTTCCGAAACATTCAGATATAGGAAAAGCCAGAGCCAAAGCCAACGCGTCAAAGTGGTTCAGCAATCGACGTAACAGGTTCAAATACTCTAAGCTAGGTATATAGAAGGTATATTCGATTCAACAATCTGAAGTAGTGGAGTTAGCCCTCGGTATACCATACTGTAAGCCTCAGATAATCACTAGCTTATTCAAGAATAATATAGTATAGTAAAGTCGTAGAGGAAGAAAAGAAAGAAGAGAAAGAACTGGGAGTATGAGGACAACTTACAGGGAGAAGGAAGGTGGAGACAAACAACAGGAGCTATTCAACCATCGTTAGAGGCAAACCAATGATTAGAAGAATGCTGGAAGAAGAGGAAAGCTGATTGATAACACTTAACCAAACATCGCAAGGACAGGAAGGAGTATCCTGAACGTAAGGCCAATGGCTAGCATACTTCGCTGAACACTCAACTTGATCTATATCGATAGACACATCTGAGAGAATCATAGTTCCCCCTCTGGGGATAACTAGTTCTTCTCCCGAGTCCTTGTTTTGTATGAGATAACAGCAGTCTTTACTTAACCGAGCATCGTAGGGCTTACTTCATCACACATAGCTGTCTTTACTTTCGTTTCGCTAACCGCCCAAAAGCAGGTGCGCACACACAAATGCTAGGCGAGATACGTAGTTCTCTCAACCCTTCCTATCCATCATTACAGACCGGAACTAGATCGGATTAGGTAGAGCAAGACCTTGAGCCTCTTGAGAAACCAATAGAAACGACAGTAGCTAGCTTCACCAGAAGAGGAAGAAAGACTTCTATAACTTAACTTCCCTATTGAGTAGAATGCATGGCAAGTTTCCACTGCTTTAGGCTACTCTACTAAGACTCGAGGGCCGACTTCACGTAACTAAACTAAATGGCTTAACTAAACTAAAAAGGAACTAAACTGGGATAAATCTTAACTAAAGGCGTACTGTACTTTGCTTAACACTCACTATATTCAGCTAAAGCTGGATGCGTATTATATTATATCTTGCCTTGCCTTGGTAGAGCGAAACTTTGAACCCAACACAAGCAACTCTCCAGGTTTAGCGATATTGATGGGTTCCAGCCTCATTCCACTACTTACGCTTCCCGCAAGAGAAGAGTCTTGATTTCGATTCGAGAAGGTAGTTATTCTTCTTCCGATAGTCATATTGATTGATTCGAAGAGACTAGAACGATACACATTCCCTGCATTTCTGCCAGGAGGCAGAAATGGATGGTGGAAACGGATGCACGAAATACCAAAATAGGAGCAACTTATTAAATAGGGCTATCTATACAGTAGGTCAAATAGGATCAAGTTTTGCCAATTCCGAATTCAAGTACGAAAACTAAGAAGTTGGCACTTTTAACACAAGGAAAAGGGAGCCCACATAAAAAATCGAAAGCGAGTTGGTGCTTGGGAAAGATACTGGTACCTTTAGACTAGGGTCAATAATTCATTAACATTTTTTTATTTTCCTGGCTTAAGGCTTTCACCGCAGTATTGTCTTATGCTTTAGCCAAGTATAGCTCTTAAATCTGTCTGATTTGCCAATCCAATGAATCATGATTTCCCTTGCTTTTCAGATAGCCTTGACATGAATGAAATGTGCACTTGACCGTTATCCCTTGCTTTGATTACACTCTCTCTCTATTCTTATCTCTTGTCCGGCACCAATCCTTCTTCTTGATCCCAACCTACTAAGAGTTTTCCGATCGTCATCCAACCAGTAACATGTGATGACCGAATCGACTGCTCTGTGAAGAGTTGGAAGTCAAGCTAGGGGATATTCTCTCTCAACCTATTCTTGGGACATTGGCCAAAGATAATAAGCGAAGAAGGAAGGCAAAGATACTTGGATTCCATTGATTATCTTCCATTTCATCCTGCACTTGATTGCAAAACAAAATCAGAAGCTGTTCTCAGATCCGTTCTCCGCCGATACCAATAGGAAACCTCAGCTGGAAACTCTCTAGATAGCTTCTTAGCGCTTAGCTACTTTCTCCTTCTGCGCCGCTAGCGCTACTACTCCTAGTGATAGGAATAACATACTCTTTTTCGCGATGAGGCCCATCTTGGACCGGTAACGTATTCTAATGATCTGGATCTCTGGCTTATCTCTTACTTGACGGATTCTATTTCAGCTAGTGGGATTTCATTTAAGTGACGATAATCAGGAAAGAACAGGGTGGATTGGCTCTGATCGATACCATCTAAAAGTGCTTGCTTCATTCATTCGTGACATTACTGGTTATTCTTATTTAGTTTCGCCTCGCTCTTGGAATCATGCGCATGGCTCCATGCATATTCATGGGGGGCCTAACGAGTGCTACGAGTGAATGCGTAGCTTTGTCTTCTCTTATTCAATTTCGAGTTAGAGGTTAGAGGGAAAGAGAACTCCCCCAAAGCAGCCATTCTCTTAAGAAGAGCTATTATCCCTTGTTATTTCTAAAATGTGTATCACCATACTGAATCTAGCGCAAAGCTAGGAATGATTATCGGAAGTTGGCTACTTACTTAGACTTAGGTAAATCAGTTCCTTCTCTAAGACCTAACTGCGCTGTCGAGGGTGATCTTGAAAGAGCACATGAAGGATAGGGAGGGACCGGAATTCCCCTTTTTTAAAGAGCTGCTTGTACTCAAGCTTGAAGGTGGAGATCTTATAAAGGTTGCCAGTAAGCAAGAAGCAAGCAGGTATCTATTAACAGCAATAGTCAGAGTCATATAAAAGGTAGCCAAAAAGAAGCATCGAATCCATCAGGTTGTATGAAATGAAAGGAGACCCACAGTCCCACTTCTCCTTCCCCCCGCCCCAGAAATGGGGCGGGCCTCGTTCTTCTTGACGATACCACCGTTCAAAAAGACTACACCTTCTCCCTAAAAACGGAAATCTGGTTTGGCAGTCACAAGGAAGATTGTGTACCCCAACTCAAAAAAACAGGCACGGGACTAGCCCGCTGTCCCGAGGACAAGAAAAAGGCTGTGTTTAGCCTTTTCGTGCGCGATCCCAATCGTGGACCGTTAAGTCGATATGGGCTTTATCTTAGGTTCCCCCGTATAGGTATAAAAGAAAACCCTTTTCCAGTTCATGTTATCGAGGACCTGGGCGATTTTTACCCGCTTCTCGGCGCTCGCCGTTTCAAGGTGAAGATCTTCGTTAATCCTTTTTAGGATTTTTTATTTTCGTATACGCTGGCATGAGCGAATAACATTTTTGATTCGTTCTCGCAAGAACGAAATGGATGGTGCTTCAGGTTCAGGGTTCGGCGGGGTGTGGCTTGTGGATGGTTCGGACGCGGCATTTTCCTCCGACTCCGATAAGTTGAGGTACTTTTGCCAACTCTCAGAGGCGGATCCCGAAGCCGACCCAGAAGAATTCATCCAATTTATGAGAGCGGATTCGCTACCGAAGAAGACCCCCAAGAGAGAAAGAATCACCAAGGCGAGACTCCCAGGGCAGCCCATCTTTCTCAAAAAGGAAGAGAGGGTGAGCCCAGAACCCCATTCTTTCAAGAAAGTTAGAATAGAATGAATTCTGTCGAAAAAGAAAGCAGGAAAATAGGAGTAAGCGAGTAGGGTCAACAAGATTCTAAACGAATACGCGAAGGATATTTTTTATATTATTCCAATTATTATTTATTGATTGATTATATAATTTTTTTTAGATCCATATTCATTTTCATTTGCAAATACAAACTCTCTTGCATTTTATTTTGACTTTAGCGCTAAGGATAAGGGAACGGAGAAAAAAAGAGCTGGCTTGGCTGGTACATCAAGCATATGACATATTGCTTGTTCGGTGTGGTACACATATCTGTCAATGTCAATCAAGTAAGAAAATTCATTCCCACTGTCTGAGGAAAAGGTGAAGAATTGCAATTTATTGAGCTTGTAAGGCCCGTCCCCGATAAAGGGTATAAATAGGGCTATAAGTAGGCCGTTTGCTATTGCAATAAGGGCTGCTCGCCTTTCCTTTTGACGGCTTGGCTTCCTATCGCTCCTATGTAGTGGTCGGCCTTAAAAGGAGTCTTCCTACCATACCATCATGCATGCCTATGTTATAGTGCGTTAAGCTTCGGCAGAAGCAAGCAAGATGATGAAGCGAAGCTTCGTAGACAAGGCTCGTTCCGTGCTTTACTTACGAGCTCGTGTAGTAAGGCCTCGCCCTACTTCAATAAGGGCTTATGCACTCCACTCGTAAACGAGCGTTAGAGCTTTTTGAGCGAGCGAGCGAAGCCTTCCCTCACCCGAGAATTGCATTTCCGCTTCAGCTTCCCCGGTTTAGTTGGTTTGGAGGATTAATTGATTGGATACCCAATCCGCATAATCTTTCAAAGTCACTGCTTCTACGACGATAGGCGTAAAGGCATGATTAGTTCCACAAATCTCACTGCACTGACCATAGTAAACTCCTTCTCGTTGTACCGAGATGGAGGTAAGATTTGAACGACCAGGTACAGCATCACATTTGACACCTGAGGAAGGTACAGCCCAACTATGAGGTACATCAGCGGGTGTTACAATCATACGTAGATGAGTTTTGGCTGGTACAACCACTCTATTGTCAACTTCTAATAAACGTGATTGACCCAATTCTGGATCATCTTCTGGAATCGTATAACTGTCAAAAGTGAGTGACTGTTCATCGGAACTGTTATAGTCCGAATACTCATAAGGTTGGGTCGACGCCCGCCTCCCCCCAAACTTGACTTGCAAGTTTCCCCGCAAAAAGCTCTCCACGCCTACTCTTATTTTTAAAGAGCGCTATTCTTCTTTAGTTAGGTAGTTCTCCCCCCTCTTGAGTCACCCTTATCTAAAAAAAAAGGACGGAGTCTATCTAGATCATAGGATCACTGTATTCAGAGGTCAATTCTCTTTCTTTGACCTCCCACCGTTCACGACATCCCTTGCTTCTCGCAAGAACGGCTCCTCGGTGGAGGAGTAGAAGCGCTGGTCCCCTTCGGCCAAGTGCTTGTGCGTGCTCTTACCTACCGTAGGACCTCCGTCCCCGAAGCGAAGAAGGAGGAGCAGGAACAACAGGTTGTCCTCTCTTGGCCCAGTAGTTCCGCAACTACTACCGTGGTTGTTGCCAACGGGGATCCCCCATTCCGAAAGGTAACGGGGCCGGCCCTTAGGTCCAAAGTTGTATGCCACTGCTGTGGTGCCGATAGATTCACTACTGAAGCCCCGTTATCGGACATTGCGGGCTTAGCATCTATTTTTCGTATATCGCTCCACCACACCGAGAAGAGGTATGTGTACCTCCAGCAATAACAAGAATGGAACCATAGGCTCCTATGCTGGGAGCATTTCGGGGTATAGGTCTAACCACCTCAACTCCCCGTTTCTGGCATGCTATAGTTCTTTTAGTCTCTCGACGACGGGAATGGGAGATGACCGGTAAGCCAGATGCTTCGCGAACCACCGGTACATTTCGTTGCACTTAAATCACCCTCGTTAAGAGGCGCACTCCGATACCATTGATGTCCAATAGCTTTGATAGTAATGGCTGGATCTACTAATACCCCGTCCATTGAGTATAACAGAGCAAACGATGGTATAGCAATGAACAATGGAATGACACTAGGAAAAATGGTCCGAATAATTTCGATAGTAGTTCCATGAACAATCCTTTGCGGGATTGGATTAGTTTGCTCGTTGAAATGCCATAAAGCGCGAACCAACATCCGTGATACGAAAACCAAAATCAGAATGAGGAAGAAAAAGATATCGTGATGTAAGTCAATGATTCCTTGCATCATAGGTGTTGCTGCGTCTTGAGATCCTAATTGCCATGGTTCCGCAGCATCACAAAGAGCGATTGTGAGGAATCGACATTCTAATGAACGAAGAATCATTGGCAGCACCAGAAGTAGGACCAAACCGAGAGTGAGTAGCATAGACAAGGATAGATTTGTGAATGAGACATAGTACTCACCAATATTCAGATCCAGAATTGGGTGAATTCCAAATTGATATTGATCCAACGGGCTGTTGAGATTAGGTAGGTTACCAAAATACCCTCTGCCTTGTTGGGCAATCAAGTAGTCCCAGTTGCCCTCGGCAGACATTCGGGCGTGCAGATCTTGTATTCTCTGACCAAAACAACTACGTCCCTGAGGTGTGTGAATCTCCTCGAGTAAGGAGCGCCAAAAAGCGTCGTAGTCCGCAATCGCACTCTCACGCCGGATACCAGAGAATAGATTCACACGGAAAGCGCTTATTTCCTGTACTGACGGGAGATTCAGGTTCCTCTCACGCAAGATACCTTCCATTTCTCTAAATAAGGGGAGGGCTCGGAGTACCCTATGCACATCCTCCACCGATTCCGATTCTCGATTTAGTGGGATTCCAGGCATCCCACGAGTTGCAATCATAATGGGTTTACTACTTGATAATAGCATTTTTCTATCCGTTAATAAAAATATCATCGTACTTGACAATTCCATCTTTTTCAGCTCTGCTCCCAAAAGAGAAAGGAGACTAGACTGATCCATTCTTGACGTCGGCGTTGGTTTTTCCAACGAAACGAAAAAAAGAACATTCGAACAAATAGACTTGATTCCATGACAAGCAAAAATGCTAGCTTCCCAGTACAGTAACGCATACACTATAGACTTTATTCTCCCGTGCTCTACCCAACGAAAGCCATAGTATAGTAACGAAAGCCATAGTATAGTTGAGAACAGGAGCGGGAGACTGAACACCGACACAATGTCGATTTGACAGATCATCGCCATCTCTTTTGATGTAACGAGCACTCTTTCACGAACTTCTCGGACAAAACGCAATGCTCGTTTCGCATACACTAGAGCGTTTGTCCCATCCTTATCTAGTGGGCCAATGAGATTACTATTACTATTACTATTACTATTACTATTACTATATACTATACGCATTTTCTGAGGAGCAACATGAGACTTGATTTCCTCCATCTCTGAATACGAGTTCAGCTCCGGCACCTATTGATTTAGCTCCTTCTAACATTATATATAATATATATCTATCTATTATCGCGTGTATACTTTCTTTACTTTGTATCTGTGCTATTTCGGTTTTCGTCGGCTACCTGACTTTGATTTTTCTCTTTCGAGCCGAGAAAAAAGAAAGATTTTAAAGCCAGGGTCCCATAACTTTATAAAATAAGAAAAATCCATTTTTCCTATATAGAGATGATATCGCGCTTGCGGCTCTTTCCCCGATTTATCGTTGATTCCTTTTCTTTTTTTCGCCTATGCCAACTGAGCTAACTAACTTGCTGTTTTTTACTTGTTTGGTATCTAGAAATGCCAATTCAGTGAAACATACCAGAATATCGTACTAGATAGAGACTGGGCTCGTCCTGTATCAAGTACTATCTGCCTTTCCATGGCCTTGAGCGGACCTTTACTCAGCTCCTGCTAGAAGGGCTTACGACGAATAAGATTGTTGGAATGGCTTTAAGTGTGCCGGGCTTGCCCCTATTCCAGTACTATATAGATAGCCTCGCCTCGATGGATCGTTGATTCCTCAATCATGGCATGCACAATACGCCAGAGAACCTAAATCATCACATCATTGTAATACGCATTTTCTTGTAAGTTAAGGGAATAGGCCCTGCCCTGGAAATCCATCTCGATCGAAAGCAAGTGAGCTTGTCGGTTGAGTCGTCATAGATAGTGGTTTCCTCAAGTCAAGCAAGCCCTAGAAACTCGATCCCACAGGGGAGGGGATATTCATTTGAGTTGCCGGTGCCGATCTACGCTTTCCAGGTAGTGAGCCTGCTTCATGACTCGATCTATATTTGATTTGCCGAAGATAGTGGTCTCCTTTTGAAGAAGTCGATTTTTCTCTTGCTTTTCCACCGGGCCGGTGCTCCCCTCTGTTAGGAAAGCTGGAAAGGTCTCTGGTTTGTGAGTGACAAAGGTTTCATTCATCTTACTGCCGTTTATTGGATCGAGAATAGAAACGATTGCTTGATGGCTGGTTGAACCATCCTTGCCAATGAGGTGGAGTGGCCAGTGCATCCCATGATATGAGTGACTGCTGGGCACCCTTCCCGCTACTTCTCTTTCCTCGGTAAGCGGATTTCCGTGGAGTTTGCTCCGCTCTAAAGAAGGGTTACCAGAATAGAAATAGGGGAAGGATAGGCCTCATCAATTAGCATTCTATTGAGTCATTGTTTAGCAATCTCGCAGTCATTGAGACAAAGACTTAGCACAGGAGAGGGATCACTGGAGCTATGGCACTTTTTAGCCAGTCTGGCTGAAAGCAGCCTAAGTCCAGGCAATGCAATTCCGGTGGGACGTGCCCAAAGTGGCTTTTGCCAGAAGAAGCGGTTTTGCGGGATGGGGAAAAAAGGCATTTCAGTACATTGTTCGTCGAAGGAATAGAATAAAATAAAGGTATGCTCTCCTGAAAGGAGAAGGAATTCAGGCTAGCCCCCCTGCTCTATCGTCAGTCGTTCTCACTCCTTCGTCCATCATACTCCCCGCGCCGCACTCCCCAAACTCTATAGGTTGCGTTAGCAATACGAGCGAATTGGCGGTTTCGAGCGTGTAGCAATGCGAGATAGAAGATTGAGCTTGCATGCAATAGCTATGGGTAAGTGCGCCGTAGGCACGAGTGAAGGGAACTAGTAGCCTTATCACGTCAGGTAGCTAGCTAACCGAAGGAGATATATGCCGTTTCGCCACAACAACGCCTATCGGCCAAGACCACTTGAAGATGGAGAGTCAAGTCTATCTCGCCATGAAAAGTGAAGTGAAAGTAAAGTAGTAACAGGATTTCCATTGAAATACTATTATTTCCGATCTGCTTCATCCTCAACCAAACAAGACAGCGGATTCTCATTTATCATAGGTAAGATCAAAGAAGAAGAAGTCGGTTCTAGTCCCTTTGTTAGCCCGAATTGTTGCTATCTCTTTCTGTCGAAGGGAATGCAAACAAAGCGCATCATCCTAGTACGAGATCATCATCCCCGTAGGAGATTCCGGAGCTTTGCACATCCATCAGTCACGTGGACCATACGCACTGGTGCTTTTGCTCAGCTCTGTCGATACCTCGAGCTTCTATTTCTTCTGTTAAGGGAGATGATGTAAATGTCTTAGTTTTCCCGGTAATCCACAATCCATTGTCAAAAGCGAATTGTGAAATATCTACGCCTAAATGATCAGAGACTTAAGTTGCCTCCGTCTAAGGAACCCCTGGATAAGCTTCCTAGATCCTCGCTTATCGTTCACGATGCCATAAACCTTGGTTAGCTCTTCAGAAGCAAGGTATGCCAATTAGTTCAGATGGTGTTCTACCGCCCAGCCCACTTCTTCCATATTTGAAAGCCTTGTCTTCCTATTGATTCCACTCCAATAAATCTATTGCACACCCAGTGGTGAGGTCGGTGATAACCCAGTATTAAAGAGCGGATTCAGCGACTTGTTACACAAATCATTGTAAAGTACAGAGAAAAAGGAGATCTAAATTGGTCAATTTCAAACTCCCGCCACATCCGGGCGAAAGGAGTGGCAGATAAATCGAGAATCCAATTTCGAATGAGCAGAGGAAAGGTGTTTTCCCTCGTTTCTCGCTTTGATTGGCTCGTGGGTGGATAGAAAAGAGATTCTTGGCTGCGCATGTCAGTTGACCATGTTCCAGAAATCGATCCAACCAAGGAAAAAGATACAGACGGATCTTGCTTCTTATGTGCTGCCCTGGTAAAGACCCGTAAGTGGAATCAATAATAATCCTTTCTAGTGGGACTATGCTGGGTTTCTTATGTTAGGAAAAAGAGGGTTCCAAAATCCTTTAAACAAATCCGGCACTTGCTGCGGGAACTTCATTGTGGGCAGTTCCCCACAGAAGATGACCTGGCACTTATCGAGATGTTGTGGACGTATCACCATAGTTCTTAGCTGTCCGTATTGGCGGTTAGTAAGTAGTTTGGTTTCTAGGAGGAAATTGGTTCCATTTCTCTTGCATCCATAAGTAACAAAGATCCTCTTTAGGAATTTCTTGCGGCAGGGTTGTTAGCTTGGCTTGAGTATTGCAAGGATGGATTCGAGAATGGTGTTTTCAGAACGACGCTTGTCCGCCTGCTTGTGAGTCAGTTCTGCCACTCTTTCCTGCTGAAGCAAGAATCCGAGGCATGACTAGACCACTCTTCGATGAGATAGTCAAGACCCTGGTAAGCGTTAAGAAAGAGAGGCCATAGGCACAGTCTCCCCTTGGGAAAAAGGGAAACCCGGCTCCATTTTCTCTAAAAACTTCTATCTGGCCACCTGAATAAGTTGATCAAACTCTTGGCATACAGATTTGAATTCTAGTTGGTATCGGCCTGTCATACTCATCCTCCCCTCGCCCATGAAGTATGATATCCGTTGTAGTGCTTCCAATAGCAGAGCCGTGGATCCGACAACCTTGTCTACTGTAAGGCTGGGGATGTGAGTCTATGCGTTCTCCACTCCATTCTATTGATGCTTCTTATTAGCTAGATCGGGCCCAATTGACAGACAGGTTCTGCCCTCCGAGCACTAAATCCCTTCATCTTGCACTGGATAAGGGAATCTAGTATTGAGAAAGAATGGTACTTCTTTTTTACGTCGTTTATAGACGGAGGAATGGATACGAGTAGCAACATCGGGAGATGGAAGCTGACACAGGCAAGACAAAACATGAGTCTTCATAAGCTAGAGCTTCCGACCTTTACTATTTACATCAGCTCAACCTTCTTGCCCATTTGCTTTAGCGGTTTGATTGGCGGGTTTTCGGCCTTGCGTAGATGGTTTGCTTGGGCTCTAGGGTCATTCCCTTCTCAAGGCTGGCAAAGTAGGTTCTTTATTACTCGAAAGCCGTTGCACTTTCGTTTCTTAAAAGTAAGGTATTGGTATACGGATCAGTAGGAACTGTTTTGGAAGTCTACTCTAGTCTAGTACAGTGCTTTAAAGTAAAGGTAGCCAGTAGTGGTAGCCTGTAATGGATCGTTCAGGGAAGGGAAGAAGCGTGGCATCATTTATCCTAGCTTTACAAGCTTGATAAGTATTGGTACAGGTATTGTTAATGGTTGGTTCCTTGAAGGGAAGTGCTATCATTATAGCTATCTTTTTACTAGTAATGGAAAGGTACAGGAACCTTCCTTGAGAAGAATGGGTTTTGGTGAAGGTGCGGGGCTGGTATTGGTTTTTGTTGCTAGGTTTTGAAGATGCCTTGCAGGGAATTGGTACAGGTACAGCTTCCTTCGTATCTGGTATGGGTGATTGGTATAACCTAATGAAAAGAGGAGTGGTTGCTACTACTTCCTTAATAAAACCAGCTTCCTAAATAAAACAAATAACAACTTTATTGTTCTTCTTCCTGCTTTCTTCTTCTTCTTCTTCCTCTAGCTCCAATAGCAACCTGCTTCGGATCCAGCATCTGCTTTCTTCCTATTTCCTAAATCTAACAAAAACAACTTCTTCTTCATCCTCCTACTCCTAAATAACAACCCTGCTTCATACCTTCCTTTTGGCCTTGCAGAGAAGTGGTATCACTGCCTGAAAGGATAAGAGTGTGTCTAGTTTTACAGTGTATAGCCTAGTGCTTGAGTAGAGAGGTTTCTTTCTGCCTTTTGTACAAGAGCAGTTAATGTAGTTGTACTGGTGCGTTCGTTTAGGCCTTGCTTGATGGGATGCAGGTGATGGTGAAGTGTTCCTTGCTTTAGAAGAGTCCTATATATTTTAGCTGACAAGAGCAGTTAAGTTAAGTAAAGTTATGGTAGTGGCAGGTAAGGATCCTTCGTTTCTGGTTTAAGCCCGGATAAGAAAACAAGGAAGTTGGTTGAAGACTCCCTCTCTCTCATTCTTCCGGAATGGAAATGCCATTCTCGATAGCAAGGTAGGAGACATAGCAGCCATAATCACTTTCATCAGAAAAGAGGTTTGTTTTCTTGCTTGTCGCTACAGATCGTTTTTCCGGGCTTCATCAGGAAGAGCACTTGCCATTCTAAGGTTCAATGAAGCGGGTCGAAATATGGCTTGCTTACTTCTACTTCCTTCCGTTCGTGTAAGCACTCATGCTTCCACTTCACTCTCCTCTCGAAAGCCAGGCCAGGTTCTAAGTCCGGTAGGTCACTAGCAGTTCGAGAAGAAGGGTTTTGTTTGATTCACGAGTTCACTCAACAACCGGATTTGCCCTCGATACCCAAGAAGAAAAAGTGGATTTCCCTTAGGGCCACAACTAATTAGGCAACCCTATTTTCCCTCAGGAGATCAGGAGAGTCGATGGTTGATTCGAAAAGTCCCTCTCGCCTAGTGGCTAAACTAAAGAATCCGATGGCACGCTTGGGATCTAACCAGCACCAGAGATCTCTGTTTCAATACGCCGATCCGATCCTTGAAATACGCCGATCTACCAAACAGCTTGCTTGCTTTTAGTTGACGGGCAAACCTGAGCACTAACTAGTCCTGTTCCACTTCTGAATCTACGTCAAATTTCCGGAAAGCTAATCGATTTTAAAAAAGTGCATCTAAAGCACCCTTTACTAAAATCAATGTAGTTGCATGCAAACCTTCTGCAATAGCATGATGAACCAAGAAATCTCCGGGTTAGCATATATCAATGATGTTTTCCAAGGGCTCAAAACGCTAGGTTCGTTCTCTCGCTCCGGTAGACTGCTTCTTCTCTCAATTGCCAAGAATGGTGCTGGTAGATAGCATGGTTTTGGTAGAAACGATATCTCGTACCTGCTTTGCTATAAGTGCCTTCCCTCCCTTTTGATTAGGGAAATGGGATTCAAGATTTCGAATAGTTCGATGCAGATGGGCCAGTTCTTGTCCGAAGAAGGATGTTTGCTTTGAGGTTTCCCCTAGTTGGGGAGACCGAGAAGGCCCTAACGACATTGCATCTCCTGTTCTCCTGTGTTAAGAAGAAAACTTGTCCGAAAAAGCGAGATGATAGGAATAGAGATTGGAATGAAAGTTGGACTAGTAGATCCTTGTTCTTGTTCAATGAATACTTCTTTCCCAGGTGCTGTCAGAAAAAGCAAACTGGTTGGATCCCAGTACTTAGAAACCATTTCTCCGAAGCAGGTGCCAAACCTTCTCTTCTTCCCTTAGAAATTGGTCCAGAATAGGCATTCTTCGCTTAGGGCAGGTAGGTTCTCGGGAAAACGAACTAGACCGGTAAACTATTGCATCTTGGCCCGAGAAAAGAAAAGATGGATTGGAGTGATTGAACTAGAACCCGGGTGAGCCCTCCTATTGATCAGATCTCGGTAGTGAAATGATAGGAAATATGCCAAGAATAATTCCATTTCATCTCTTGTGTGATCAAACGGGTTGCCCAATGTACCAAATGCTTTCTATAAAGTGTGGAAATAGTCAATGTAGGATGGGACTCTGACCTAAAACATATGTGCTGGGTGTATCTTCCCGCCGACCAAAAACTTATGCCCAGTGCCAGACCTGAAAATAAAGGAAATATAGGAATGTGGAAATAGGAATGTAAGAAAAGCCATCAAGCTAGGAACACAGAAAGCTACCACTTCTTGTAAACAAACCTATGCTATGAAACAATCAAAGTAGATCGGATCGTATGAGGGATGCCTACAGGGCAAGGATATCATGATTTGAACAAGCAGGGGAAAGTCAAGAAGCAAGGTCACTAATCTAGATCCGGCCTGGCCGAAGGATAAGAAATGGATGGCTATCGCTTTCCTTCTTAGGTGAGGGATTCGAGATGTATGCGCCCGCATAAAGATCTGAGAAGCTATGAATCTGTCGTATATACTATAATAGACGAACAAACACATAAAGAGAAACCGGAGACTAATGACCTAGATCATCAAACCTTTCTGTCCACACTCGATCCTTAGCAATAAGCCTACAGCTAAGAAGATGGAATGGTACCAAGCTCACTTATACGCACTCCTAAATGAAACAAACTAGACTATCACACTAAGTTACACCTGCCCTGAGCCATAAATCAATAGAAGAGTTCGGTATTATTTCCATCTTTTCCATTAGTTTCTATGAAATCCTGATATTCGTTTTTCTATTCCACTGCGCATAGCCCGGTTCTTTCCGCTAGCACTGGCAATAGACCCTTAACCGGCACTGGCACTGAGTGCATTACTTACTGAATTACTTACTTTACTGCACTGCATTTCCAGCTGGCCTTCCCGAGTACGAGTATGGGTTCGTTGGATCATTCTATTCTATGTCAATTGGAAGTTGCATTTCAGACTCTGGAAGCCCCGTTCCTTCTCCTTTTAAGGTAAGGTAAGGTCGGCATAAATCCATCAGTGGTAGGAATCAACGATCCATTTCGTAAGAGAAGAATTGGGGAAAGCACGCAGTTGGCAGTTGACATCTTCAATACAGAACTCTTTCTTCGCTTTCTTTTCAGGAAACTCGAAATCTCGAACTAGAAATCTCGTAAGAGAGGATCAAGCTCTAGTCTCACAATTG